>NC_045439.1:9651387-9681387 GCF_002776525.5 Piliocolobus tephrosceles | reverse complement strand
CGCCCGCTGGTGTTGCCCCCCGAACCCTGGGCATGGGTCGGAGTCGCCCAAGCCCGGACCCCCGGAAGTGGCGCGGCGGGGCTGCTTTTCCTTGGGTGTTCGAGGCTCAGCGACGCCCTCTCTCCTGTCTGCTCCCCGCCCCTCGGCTTGCCCCGTCCCCTCGACTGGGGTCTGGCTTTCTGGCCTGTTCCGGCCTGGGGGACTCCCTCGTCCTGTGCCTCCCCATTCCACTCTCTGTCCACATACCCCTGAGTCTCTCTTTTCTCCCTGTTTAATTTATTTTAGAGCAGCGGATCACCATTTCTGTCTTCCGCTTTCCTCTTTCTGCCTCTCCCCATCCTACAGCGTTCTTGCCATTTGTCTTTTTTTCTTCTTTGTAACTTTTTCTTCTCTCTCTCTCTCTCCCCCCTCCCTGTTTCTCTCCCTCTCTCTCCCCCTCTCTCTCCGTCTCTCTGTCTCTATCTCCCTCTCTCTCTCTTTTTGAGACAGAGTCTCCCTCTAGGCTGGAGTGCAGTGGCAAGCTATCCCAGTTCTCACTGTTGGGTGCCTGCCACCATGCCCGCTAATTTTTGTAATTTTAGTAGAGACGGAGTTTTTCCATGTTGGCCAGGCTGCCTCGAACTCCTGGCCTCCAAGTGATCTGCCCGCCTTGGCCTCCCAAAGTGCTGGGATTACAGGCCTGAGCCACTAGGCCCTGCCTTTTCTCTCCTTTTCTGTTTCTCAGCCTCCAGCTTCATATTTCTGTTATATTCTTTCTACCCCCTGCTCCCCAGGGAGTTTCACAGAAGAATCACAGGCCTCTAGCACAGGTGCAAGCCACCTCTTTGACATCCAACGTCTTGGAATTAGTCTTCCCCGGACGTTGCTGCCTGAGCTTCTGGTCTGTAGGGTCACAGGTGCCTTCTGCAGCTCACTTCCGCCAAGCTTGTTTTCGTTTTTCCTTTGCTTTATAAACACAGACAAATCGGCATTCATTTGGAATTCACTGTCCTCATTCAAGAGGTGGCATTAGGTGAGTGTAGGAATGGAATGGTGATGGGGACAGGATACTGGAGCCCAGGAGCCAGCGATCACGGAGAATCCTCCTCAAGCTCCCAGAGTTTGGACTTTCCAGGAGAGCCTTGCGTCTTCCCTGCCGATCCGGCAGCCTTGGAACCTGGCACACTTTTCTTAAAGATGTGTCCAGTTTCAGTGGCCACTAAACTTTTCAAAGGTTGTTGGTATTTAAGAGAAGGCTCCATCACCAAAATAGTGAAAGGAATTCAGATCAAAACAATGAGTTAGTACATGAACCTATGAAGTAAGGAAAGATTACAATAAAGCCGAAGGCTGGTGACAGAGGAGAGAAGACAGGATGCATACAGAGCTTTGGGGGCATAAATTGGTTAAAAAAAAATGTGGCGATCTGTATTAAGAACCTTTAAGATAATCATACCTTTTTCTTTTTTTTTTTCTGAGATGGAGTCTTTCTCTGTCGCCCAGCCTGGAGTACAGTGGCGAGATCTCCATTCACTGCAACCTCTGCCCCCTAGGCTCAAGTGATTCTCCTACCTCAGCCTCCCTAGTAGCTGGGATTACAGGCATGTGCCACTCCCCTGGCTAATTTTTGTATTTTTAGAAGAGACGGGGTTTTGCCATGTTGGCCAGACTGGTCTCAAACTCCTGGCTTCAGACGATCCACCCGCCTCGGCCTCCCAAAGTGCTGGGATTATAGGTGTGAGCCACCATGCCCAGCCAGGTAACATACCTTTTGATCCAGTAATTCCACTGCTGAAGATCTATCCTAAGGAAAAATCTGAAACATGGAAAAAGCTTGTGTCTAGAGAAGTAAACCAAGCTGCCATATATGAAAAAGAAATTGCAAATAACCTAAATGTCCAACAAAAGTGGACGGTTTAAGTAAACCAGGGTCCATTGGCCACTAAAATTGATGCTGCCATGGAGAACCATGTACAGTAAGCTGGGAGTGCAGGTGTTCATGTGCTGAGATGAAAAGCAGGATTCAAAGCTGAATCCACAGCATGATCACAAAAAAGATGCTACACAAAGTAAGTTACACGGAAAACACCTGCACAGTGCCTGTGTCTGTATGGTTGGAACTATGGGCAAAGTTTTTCCTCCTTTATCTTTCCACTTCTCTTTTACCTTCTAATTTTCTTGAAAGAGTGCGATTTTACTTTTAGAATGGAATAAAAGTCACCTTTCTTTTTCCTTTTTAGAGTGGCTGTGAAAGTGACACGGGCTCTGGGAAGAGAGGTAAGAAGGACTGCTGGGAAGGAAACCAGGTTCTCGGATGAACAGCAGCTATGATATGGAAGTGATCAAGAGGTGAAGGTGTAGAGGGTAGGGACGGAGCATGGGTTTTGGAGAAAAGTGGAGCTAGGTTCCAGTCCGGCTCCCACTCCATGAGGTGGGGCAGTGCTGGGCTCCACCAAAGGCTTGCTGCTGCCTTAGCTGTTAAACACGGGCTTGGTTTCCTCAGCAGCTGACCCGATCACTGTGTATCTGTCATCATCACCACCATGCTCCTATATGCTGATGAAACAAGAAACATACACAGTACATTCTCGGAGAGAAAGCTACTTCCCGATGGGTGTCTTAACCCAAGCCAGATGCTCTGTGGGCCAGCACCTGAACACCTGAGCACCTAAGCAGTAGCCTTAGCCCTGGGCTTCACCTGTGCACACAGGGCTGTGTTTGGACAGGTGTATCCCAAAGCAAGCTCCATGGAACGCTGTCCCGGAGATGGTCCAAAATGCTTGACACATGTATTGAGCACCTACTGTGTACCAGGGCTGTAAATTCCTCAAGGGCAGGGAGCAGATCACCCAGCAAGAATCTCACTACGGGGCCAGGTGCAGTGGTTCATGCCTGTAGTCCCAACACTTTGGGAGGCAGAGGTAGGAGGATGGCTTGAGCCCAGGAGGTCGAGGCTGCAGTGAGCCAAGATTATGCCATGGCACTCCACCCTAGGTGACGGAGTGAGACCCTGACAAGAAAGAAAGAAAAGAAAGAAAAGAAAAGAAAAGAAAGAAAGAAAGAAAGAAGGAAGGAAGGAAGGAAGAGTGGAGGGAGGGAAGGAAGAAAGGAAGGAAGGAAGAGTGGAGGGAGGGAAGGAAGGAAGGAAGGAAGGAAGGAAGGAAGGAAGAAAAAGAGAGAGAGAGAAAAGGAAAGAAAAGGGAAGGAAAGGAAAGGAGGAAAGGAGGGCGGAAGGGAGGAAGGAAAGGAGGAAAGGAAGAAAGAAGAAAGGAAGGAAGGAGAGAGAGAGAAGAGAAGAGAAAAGGCTTATCACAGTAGAGGAGCTCAACATCTTAACTTTCTTTCGTTCATTCAATACATCTTTCATTTGAGGCTGATCCTTGGTAAAACTGGGATATTGAGGAAACTTATTTTAGCTGACCTTTCATCTTCCATGTCACAGATTCTCTTCTCTTGCTAGAAATTCCTCCTCCCTCCCTCCTTCCCTACAGTGCTTGCTAATAGAACATTCAATGAGGATGGAAATGTTCTAAAATGTGTGCTATCCAATGTGATTGCCACTAGCCACAGGTAACCACTGAGCATCTGAAGTATGTCTAGTGCCACCAAACAACTGAATTTTTAATTGTAATAAATTTTAATCTAAAGCAAATAGCCACATATGGTTAGTGAGTACAGATTAGACAGCACAGCTCTGTAAAAACCTGTCCTCAGTTCTGCCTCTGGCCTCATCAAACTCAGATCCATCTTTTGTGTCCACCCTGTGATTAGCCCTTCAGGCCTTGCTCTAGGTGTCACTTCAGTGACATGCTGGAGTTGGCCTCCACTGGCTGTCACCAGCTTGTGCCAGCTTGCAGGAGCACACGTGTGCATCTCTTCCCAACCTGCAGTGACTTCACATTGGCAGCTTGACATCAGCTGCTGTGGAAGTGTTTACACCATGGGAATGGGCAGATATCACACAACAGGTCTGTTTCCCCCCAGAGCCAGTCATTAAATATTTTCCAGTGTGCCCATGAGTCACAGGGCCAGGACTTGCATGTCCCACAGACTGAGTGTCTCCTCCAGCCTTGCTCACCCCAGTCCTGGCTCTGCTGTTACTCACCTGGCTTCCCAGTGTTAGGTTGGGCTCATGGGCTGGGATTCTGTGGTTTCCAGGGCTTCCAGTTCTCACTGGACTCTCATGCTTCAGCTTTATGTCTGCTTCCTCCATTAGTTTCATAATCTATTGAGAATAGGCAGCTCCTGTGACCTGTGAGGTGCTGAATCCCTAGGGCCTAGCACATAGGAGGCAATCAATAAGTAGGTGTGGAATAAATAAAGACAGCGTAGTGGAAAGAATGTGTGACTGGGAGCCTATATCTGGGGCCGTGAGTTGGAATCTTGCTCTGCCTCTTAGCAGCTGTGACACATTGAATCTGACCTCTCTGTGAGTCAGTGTCCTTGTGTGTCACATGGGAATAACAGTCCCTTTCCTGTCCACTGCATGGGGATAGTGGAAGGGTCACGTGAAATATAGGAGTGCTTTAAAAGACCATGCAAATAAACAAATTGCTTTTGAAAGTCCAGGGAAGCTGAGGATGGTGGTGTGCCCCTCTAGTCCTAGCTACTCAGGAGGCAGAGGTGGGAGGATTGCTTAAGGCCAGGAGATTGAGACCAGCCTGGGCAGACTGAGACCAGTGAGACCCCATCTCTAAAAAAAGAAAAGAAAAGAAAGTTCAGGGACATTGTGAAATCAGCTTGGCCTTTTGCCGTCTTGGATTTGTGAATCACATGGGCGAAGGAGGACCACAGGGAATCTGCATTCTCCCAGTGTGTTAAATCAAATGGGACCAGCACAGCATCCTGCAAGGAACGGAGAGGGGGTTGCGCGTGTAGCTGGCCGGGCAAGTGGCCTTGAAGGACAGGCTGCAAGCCCCTTTCTCTTCCTCAACAGAGGAGTTCAGCCTGGCTGCGCCTGAAGATGGTTGTGTCTATGGGCGTATACGAGGAAGGAGACTGATGGTTCACGCTGAACTCTTGGATGAGAAATGGTTTCTTTCTGGCATTTAAGAAAGAAGTTCTCTCTTTAAAACCCACAAATATTTGTTAGTTATTTTTCTCCTTGAGAAATGTTTTCCTGAAATCTGGGACGCTCAGGCTCGTCATGGGCATTTCAGCTTCTGCTGCCTGTGAAAGTTGATTGTGAACGAGGGCTGCTCTAAAGGGGTTAATTGCATCTAGGCATTGGAAAGTGATTATCTAATTAAACTTTGAAATGGAATGGTAAAAACACTGGGTGACAGACTGTCTGTAGGAGGGTCCCCTGAGGTGTTCTCCGTTTATTGCTAATCATCGTCTCTGCCCAGGCTGTGCCTGCCTCCAGCGGAGCCCCCCTCAGACCTCGCTCTCCAGAACTCTGGCTTCGCTCAGAGATTTGTCGAACAGACCTCCCCCTCGGTGTTCCGTGCCCTGCCTGAACTCTGCAGTGGAGCCTGGATGTCTTGGAAGACTTCCGTCACTTGTCTTCAGCTCTGCAATTTCTATTTAAAATTGAAAGGTTATTTCTATTCTTAGAACCATGAAATCAAAGAAATGTGAAGTGTTGGGAGTTAATTCTAGATATTTATGAATATTGCCCAGAATATTTGGGTTGGAGACCTAGCATGCCAGCCATAAAGCACATGTATCGTAACCCTCGCATTTAAATCTGCCAGCATGTATTCAGTCCTCTGAGCCAGGCCACTGCTAGACATTTTGGTGATGGAGAGGTGAGGCTGATAAGTACCTTGCTGTAAAGCCACCTGCAGGCTGGAGGGGCACTGCTGGGTGGATGCACATTAACGTAGCTCTCCGTAATGTAGACAGCTCTCCTCACTCCCGATTGGCCATTTTATAGACAAGAAAACCGAGGCTCAGTCTTGCTTAAGTGCCTTACTGGAGCCCCTCAAAGCCAGGCTTCCTGACATTAAAAGCCGTTGTTGCCTGCTGCCCCGGGGAAGCAGCCGTCTGTGCTGGGTGCCGGGGAGAATGGAGAAGACGGTATACATTTCCGCGGGAGGCAAGGAGGGAAATTTCATAGAGGAGTTGGCGTCTGAGTATGATTTGAACAGCAGGGGCCAGGCCAGGGAAGGCACAGAGAAAGGCGAGGGCACATTGAGTTTGGGGACCAGCAAGTTGGCAGGAGTGATGTGAGACCTTTTTTTTTTCTTATTTTTAAGTTTTGAATGATGCCTTCATTCAGCAATAAACACTCAGTGAGCACCTATCATGTGCTGGTGCATGGAGAGAAACAAAACAGACCAGGTAGTCACTTCCACATTCTTGCAGAATGGTTGCAATCTTTTGAGCAAGACAGGAGGTGCTCAGAGCTGGGTATTGGGAGACAATGCCGAAGAAGGCTGTGGGCATAAAGATGGAAGAACAGATTGGAAAGCAGCTTAAGCTGAAATTCCAGAATTACTTCCGCTTTCTTTTTGGTCTAGAACGAAGGTGCTGGAGTTACTCGATTTCCCCCCTAGAATTGCTTTTGTGGAGCAAAACTTTAATATTTTGCTCTCAGCAAAGATTCCACGGTGATGCAAGAACCATCCAAGGAACAGCACTGCATTTTTTTTTTTTTTTTTTTTTTTTGTAAAATGACTATTGGGGATATAATTCATTACACTGCTCAATGCCACTTATGCAAATGTCTCTATGACAAATGCATTCTAGGGCGCTGGGCCAAGAAAAATTGGTTCTCTTGACACATGGGCTGGTCCTACCTCTAAGACGTAAGAACTCCATGGCCAGCCGGCCTTCACTCCAGACTCCAGCTGTTGGGAAGCTCAGAACAAGATTTCGGCCTTAATTTCTATAGCATTACCTATAATATTACACCTCCCTGCTTGCTCTGATTTTACTCTGTTTTTATTGTAAGATGTTCTTCTGGAAAGAGGGGTGACGAGAAAGGGGAGTGATGAAATCAATCAGTAAATGGTTTGAAATAGCTTCTGGCAATATTAAATAGAGTTTGCATATATCTCTCCAGCACCATTTCCAAAACTCCGTTCCATGGCACACAAAGGTTCCATGAGATGTTCACGGGTGTTCCAAAGGACAGGAGCGTTCACAGCTGGTGGCATTGTTCGTCTTAAATTCATTTTAAAGTGTACATTAGAAAAATGCAAAAAATGTATAGAGTGGTTCTAATTATTTAACAAAAGAGGCTGTGCAGTATAACAGTTAAGAGCACCGGCTCTGGAACCAGAATCCCCATGTTCAACCTGACCTGGAAATTACTTGACCTCTTTGTGACTCAGTTTCTTCATCCATAAAATGACCCTGATTGTGGTATCAGCCTCAGAGAGTTAGAACAGTGACTGACACATGATATGTCTTTGACTAGTGATAGTTTTTATTAGTTTTATTTTATTTTATTTTTGAGACAGAGTCTCACTCTGTCGCCCTGGCTGGTGTACAGTGGTGTGATCTTGGCTCACTGCAACCTCCGCCTCCCAGGTTCAAGTGATTCTCCTGCCTCAGCCTCCTGAGTAGCTGGGATCACAGGTGTGTGCCACAACACCCAGCTAATTTTTGTATTTTTCGTAGAGACGGGGTTTCACCGTGTTGGCCAGGCTGGTCGTAGTTTTTATTTTTAAGTTCTGGTCTTCCTTTGGGAAAGGGTGTCCTGCACCTGACAATAGGAAGTCCCCTGACAGATCACGTTAGGCAGGAAGCGTGAGGTTCGGCAGCAGGTTGTATATTTTGCCTCTCACTGCCAAGCTGTGTGTGTTTCTATTTGACAATTGCCGGTCTTTGTTATGCATTTTATCTCATGATTTTAACATTTATTGGTGCAATTATTCAATGTTTACTTTATATTAAGCATATGAATCAAATTTTGATCATTTCTTACAGCAATTAATTCAACTCTGAGACCACTTTTTTTTTCTGTCTGCTTTAATTTAAACAGTATCACATGAGCCTCCACTGGCATCCTGACAAAAAAAGAGAACAATTTAAATAACATGCGGTGGTCAGACAAGTCTGGGAAATGCTGTCTGAGGTTATATTTTCATCGCGTATGACCCCTTTGAGCAAGTCTGCTTAGGACACAGACACAGCACCAGCCAACGTGACCTTCCAAAACACCACCATCAGCTATGTTGAAAATTTGATTGGTCTAAGCCGTAGGTGTTTTTTCTTCCCCCCCATGGATAACAGGTCTGCCCACCTGTTCTCAGCTTTAAAGCAATGCCTATGTGTTTATCATTCATCCATTCAGGAATTATTTACTGAGTGGCCCCTGTGTGCCAGGCACCACGTTACGCACTGGTGACGTGGAGCTCTGCCTTCCATTATTCAGAGCTGCTCTGTCCAGTATGGTAGCCGGAAGCCACTTGTGGCTGCTAAGCACTGAGATGTGGCGGGTCTGAAGTGAGGCGTGCCGTGCCTGTTAAATACACACTGGACCTCAAGGGCTGAGTGTGAAAAGAAATGCGAAATATCTGTTAAATAATGCATATTTATTATATATTAGAAACATATAATAATTTAAATAATTAATGTTGGTTACATGTTGAAATAATATTTGGGCTGTATTGGGCTAAATTTAATGTATTATTAGAATTAATTTCACTTTCTTTTTACTTAAAAAAATACTATCATTATTTCTTAACTAATTAATTATTTATTTATTTTTGAGACAGGATCTCACTCTGTCACCCAGGCTGGAGTGCAGTGGCGCGATCATAGCTCACTGCAGCCTCCAGTTCCTGGGCTCTAGCAATCCTCCCACCACAGCCTCTTGTGTGGCTGGGACTACAGGTGTGCACCATCGTGCCCAGCTAATTTTTTAATATTTTGTAGAGACAGGATCTCACTTTATTGCCCAGACTGGCCTTGAACTCCTGGCTTCAAGTGATTCCCTGCCCTGCAATGTCCCAAAGTGCTGGGACTACAGGTATAAGCCACTACACCTGGCCTCTTTTTTACTTTTTAATGTGGCTACTGGAAAATTTTAGATTATATACCCGGCTCACATTCTGTTTCTGTTGGACAGTGCTGTGCTGGCTTAGAAGGTTTGCAGACATGTCATTAATTGAATACAGTACAATAAGGGAAATCCTGTAATTTTCCAGATCTCCTCCCCACCCCGCTGCCCCACTGCTGAAGTCTGACATGAGGAGGCCTCCCCAGAGGTGGGATGGAGAGCTCAGCCAAGGTCCTAGCTGGGTGGAGAGGCACGAGACCCTTACTGAAGTCAGGGCCTGGAGTCTGGAGCTGGAACCCAGGGAATTGGGAGTGAACACAAATGCAGTGGGATCAGACGGTAGCGTGTGGCTGTATAAGTCAGCTGTCGCTGGGTGACAAACAATCACAGATCCTCAGGGACATACCACAATATGCATTTGTTTTTCTCACATACCTCTGCAGGTTGGTGGGGGTTCAGCTGATGTAAGCAGGACTTGGCTGGGTTTGGCTTCTCTCTGAGGACTGGGCTCAGGTCTACTCCAAGGGTGTTCATCCCAGGGTCCAGGCTAAAGGGGCAGCAAGTTATTATCTAAAAGTCAAAAGACAACAGATGCTGGCAAAGTTGCAGAGAAGAGGAATGCTTATACACTGCTGGTGGGGATGCACATTAGTTCAGCCATTGTAGAAAATGGTTTGGCGATTTCTCAAAGTACTAAAACAGAACTACCACTTGACCCAGCAATCCCATTACTGAGTATATACCCAAAGAAATGTAAATTGTGCTACTATAAAGACAGATGCACCTGTATGTTCATCGCAACACTATTCACAAGAGCAAAGACATGGAATCAACCTAAATGCCCATTAACGGTGGACTGGGTAAAGAAAATGTGTTACGTATACACCGTGGAATACTATGCAGCCATGAAAAAGAATGCGATCACGTCCTTTACAGCAACATGATTGCAACTGGAGGTCATTATCCTGAGTGAACTAGTGCAGGAACAGAAAACCAAATACTACATGTTCTCACTTATAAGTAGGAGCTAACACTGAGTACATATGGATGCAAAGAAGGGAACAACAGACACCAGGGCCTACTTGGGGGTGGAGGGTGGCAGGAGGGTGAGGATTGAAAAACTACCTATTGAATATTATGCTTAGTACCTGGGTGGTAAAATAATCTGTACACCAAACCCCTGCAACATGTAGTTTACCTACGTAACAGGCCTGCACATGTACCCCAAACTTAACATAAAAGTTAAAAAATAAAATAAAATTTTAAAAAGGAGCAGGAAGTACCTGGGAGAAACTCTCCGCGTGATGCCACAGGTGTAAGGGGTATGTCTCACTTGTGCAAGTGCTTTTCAGTTTGGCTCAGTGATCTCTGCTAACATCCCATTAACCAAAGCCAGTCATGGGGCTGGGACCAAAATGTAGCAGCAGAGAAGCACACTCTGCCCACCGTGAAGCCAAAGTGGTCACACGGGCAAGTCCTGCCTCTGCTGGATAGGGAAAAAAGTTCCTCCCATGGAACTGGGGTTCAGGAGGGAGCAGATATTTGCTGGATAATCATCTAAACTCTCCATGGGGTGGGGACATGACTGGAGGTGGGGTAAGGCAGATCTTTTCTGAATGCTTGTTCTGAAGGCAGGAGAAAACTCATGGCCCATGAGTGAGCCCACCATTCACCGTTCACTCTGGATGCTTCTGAGGGTCAAGGGGCCTATGAAAAATTACACGGGCACAACAGGGATAATCCAGGGTCGTCTCAGGACAACGAGGACATACGGTCACCTAGCTACAGGTCAAATTCCTAACACTGTTTTGTTTCACTGTCATAGCGCTATCTTTTAGTTTTTCTTCTTTTCTAAACAAAAGTAAACGTGAGTATTTTCCAGGGAGGCATATATTTTCATGCTCAACACAGGCCCAGGCATTCTCTCAGGCCCTACACATAGTCGCATCACCTGCCTGGCCTCTCAAAACGCTGGAGCTGTGGCTCCGGATATAACATCCGCAGCTGGCTTTTAGTGGTCAGAGGCCACGTGAGTGGTGTATTTGACTCACAAAATTGCTATAACAAATCGCCACACATCTGGTGACTTAATACAACAGAAATTTGTTCTCTCACAGTAATGGAGGCCAAAAGTCTGAAATCAAGGTGTTGACAGGGCTGGTTCTTTAAGGCAGGGGTCCCCAGCCCTCAGGCCATGGGCTGGTGCCTGTCCATGGCCTGTTAGGAATTGGGCGACCCAGCAGGAGGTGAGTGCCAGGCTAGTGAGGGAAGTTTCATCTGTAGTTACAGCCACTCCCTATCGCTAGCATTACTGCCTGAGCTCCGCCTCCTGTCAGATCAGTGGCGGCATTAGATTCTTACAGCAGTGTGGACCCTGTTGTGATCTGTGCATTTGAGGGATCTAGGTTGCACATTCCTTATGGGAATCTAGTGCCTAATGACCTGTCACTATCTTCCATCACCCCCAGATGGGACCATCTAGTTGCAAGAGGACAAGCTCAGGGCTCCCACTGATTCTACATGACGGTAAGTTGTATAATTATTTTGTTGTATGTTACAATGGCACTAAAGTGCCCAATAAATGGAATATACTTGAATCATCCCAAAACCATCCCCCTACTCATTCTGTGAAAAAATTGTCCTCCATGAAACCAGTCCCTGGTGCCAAAAATATGGGGGACTGCTGCTTTAAGGGGTCTGTGGGAGAATCTGCCCCATGCCTCCCTCCTGGCTTCTAGTGGCTGCCAGGAGTCCTCGGTGTTCTTGCCTCGCGCTGTGTCACTCCCACCTCTACCTCCATCTTCACATGACCTTCTCCCTGGGCCTTCCTGGGTCTCTGTGTTACATCTCCCTCTCCTTTCTCTTACAAGGGCACAAGTCCTAGATCCAGGGTGATCTCATCTTGAGATGCTCAACCTAATTACATCTGCAAAGACCCTATTTCCAAACTTGGTCACATTCACTGGTACCAGGGGTCAGGATTTGGATGTATCTTTTTGGGGGACACGATTCAACACATGCAGGTGGACTGCCAAGTGGACCATGGAGAAGAAAGTGTGTGTGGGCAGGTGCAGGGCACGATGGTGGCAGAGAGTGAGCAGCCTGCCACCTCTTCTGGGAAGGAGGCCAGGGACGGTTCTGCAGGGAAGCATGCCCTCGAGGGGGTCTTGAAGGTGGAGTAGAGTGTGGGGGACATGGAGAGGACACCCGAGGCAGAGGAAATGAAATAAGCAAACCACAGACCTTTCCAACAGCCTGGGGGCAGCTTCGGGGTCCTAACTCACTGGTTTTGAAGTGGCTGGAGTATACACAGGGTGTGGAAGCGGGGAGAGGGAAGGCCAAGGAATGAGGCAGGGAGTTTGGATACCACGTCGTGGTGTTTCACAGAGGAAATACCTAATCGCTCATTTTCTTTGCTTTATATTCAAGATCCTAGGTGGGGAGTGTCAGAGACCAGTGAGTTGTTCATTTTTCCTCCTGGGCACATAAGTGAAGTACAAGTCCCAGGCTTCCTTGCAGATAGGTGCTGCCATATGACTGAGTTCAATGGAATGTGGGAGAGATGCGGTATGCCCCTTCTAGACAAGATCATGGAAACCTCCCTGTTATCCTCCATACTCCCTTGTCCTTCATCTGCCTGCTGAGTGCAGATGGGGCAGTGCGGGACCCTGAGCCCCAGATGGAGGAGTCCTGGCTGGTGAGATCACTGCATGGAGCAGAACACCCTCAACCACCCACGTTGGGCTGTGTTGTGTGTTATTTATTTCTTATTAAAAAAAAAAAACTGTAGAGACGGGGTCTCACTATGTTGTTCAAACTGGTCTGGGCTCAAGCGATCCTCCCACCCTGGCCTCCTAAATTGCAGAATTACAGGTGTGAGTCACTGCGAAAGGCCTACATTGTGTGTTATTGTGGGAAGCCTCTGAGAGGTGGGAGTTTATCACAGCAGTGGTCTACTTTGACCTTAACAACCACTTCCCTGCTGCCAGCCCTGAGAATCCTCTGCAAACAACTGAGCCACATTAGGCAAAGGGCTCTGTGGGGGAGTGGAATGGGGCCAGATGGAGGCCTGGGCAGGGATAGGCTCAAGTGGCTCAGAGGGTGTCGTCTCCATCTGCCCCACGGGGGTCAGGGGAGGTGGCCTGAGAAGATTAAGTCCCATGGGACCAGCCAGGGCAGGCCCGCCTCCTAGGCAGATGCAAAGGAGATGGATGTGGAGCCAAGGATTGGGAATTCCAGCTGGAAGTCTCTAGATGGGGCCCAGAGTCCTCAGCAGCCAGGGGGAGCAGCTGCTGCAGGAGTGGGAGTGAAAGCAGGGCTTGGAGGTGAAGGTCAGGCACTCGGCCTGCGTCCAGATCAACGCAGGTGCAGGCTGGAATCGGGGGAGATGTCAGTGTTCCCCCATAGAGCCAAAACCCCTGGAGGTCTCTGCATGCTGCTTGGTGAGGATGGGCATGAAATGAGAAGGCATATGCCAGGGTGCCCTAACAAAACAGGGTGAAACCAGGATGCCCTGATGGAGGCAGCAGGTGTCATTCATTCATTTATTCACTCATTTATTCATCCACACACATCTTCTCAACACCTACTGTGTGCCCAACCCTGAGCCAGAGAGAGGGGAAGGCATACAGGCCAATGTATCTGCATCGAAATACAGCATACTCAGAGCTCTGAAGGGAGGAGAGGGGTTTAGAGGAGGGTCCAGGATGGCATCTTTCCAGAACCCTGGGGCACGTAGTTCCGATGGCAGTGGCACCCTGAAGTCAGCCCCTCCACCCTGACAGTGAATCAGAGCAGGCTCACCAGCTAGGGGATGTGCTCTGCTCATTCACCAATGAAAGCCTCCTTTGTCCCTCCTCCATAGGGAAGGACAATGTCATGCCCTGGTTCCTTTGTGTTCAGGGGCCAGCAGGCTCTTGGTGAGTGTTAAATGCAATAATACCCACTCATCTTAACAGCCTCTGTTTTGGTGCCCACTGGTAGCTTAAGAATCCACACACACACACACACACACACACACACGCCCATGGGGTCTGGCAGATGCAATTAGCCTCTGGGTGCCTCAGAATTAGATGCAGGTGGCTAATTGTCCATGCCAGGAGGCAACTGTGGGCACGATTAGTCATGTCTCTCTCCCCACTTGGGGCTAATAATGGGTGGAAATCTGCAGGGGGAGCAGAAATCTGAGGGGCACTCAGGCTCTCCTTGGCCTTGGGCTGTGAGGGGCAGCTCTTGGTGCCATTGCTCTTCCCTGGGCCTGGAAAAAGCTGTGGGGTGGGCAAGAAGGGAAGGGAGAGGGGACAGCTCTTCTGGGGATCTGGGCTGTGGTGCCCCACCATCCCCTCCCCAGCCCAGTCAGCACATGGGCTTCTGTGCATCCGATTTTATTAATGATGCCAACCCCCTGCGTGCGTGTAGCTTATTAGAATCTCAAAGCCCTTTTGCATACATTGTTGCATTGCACAGACACATGGCCAGGAGGCAGGCATAATTATCACGTCCCATTTTACAGATAAGAAAATGGAGGTTCACCTGGCAATTGGTAGAGCCTGTATTAGAATGCAGGCCTGGCCGGGTGCCGTGGCTCACACTTGTCATCCCAGCACTCTGGGAGGCCGAGGCAAGCAGATCGCCTGAGTTCAGGAGTTCGAGACCAGCCTGGTCAACACGGTGAAACCCCCATCTCTACTAAAAATACAAAAATTAGCTGGGCATGGTGGCATGCACCTATAACCCCAGATACTCAGGAGGCTGAGGCAGGAGAATCGCTTGAACCTGGGAGGCAGAGGTTGCGGTGAGCCAAGATCACGCCACTGCATTCTAGCCTCGGCAACAAAGTGAGACTCTGTCTCCAAAAAAATAAATAAAATAAAATAAAAAATAGAATGCAGGCCTGTCTGATGCCAAGCCTGTGTGCTGCTTTTTTTGCTGCATCATGCTGCCTTTTGTCCTTCCTGCCCTTACTTTCTAGTGGGGGCTGAGAGATGGCTCCCCAGAAACTGGATGATAGCTTTGGGCAGAGCAGACTTGGGAAGGTCCTGAGGTGAAAGTTGCTTCAGCAAACAAGTTCTGCAGCTGTCCCCTGTTGAAACCCCATCCAAGGTGTGGTGGGGGATATAGAGAGGAAGTAGCACAATCCCTGCTTATCAGGAGTTTACATTCCAGTGCAGAGAATCAGCTGTGTACATTATATCCATTCTATGAGAGAGAATGTGATAAGGGCTCCGTGTGCTTCCCTGAATCCAGAAACTTGTTGAGTGACTTTGGTGTTGCCTCTCTGCGTCTCAGTTTCCCCAGCTTAAGTTTCCTCAGTAGAGTGTTAAGCCTCATTGATGACTCAGATTTGTTCAGTTCTTTCTAGTGATTTCCAACAGAGCTTTGGATTTCAAGAAGGAAGAGATTAATTCTGGTATGAGGAAGAGGATGGAGGAGGGTGCATGAAGAAGTGGCATCTGAATTGGGCTGGAGAGGGAGACAGGAGAGCAGGGCTGCATCCTAACCTAGGCTGTGGTTATGGCTGTGAGTGGCAAACTTGCTTGTGGTTGCAAGTGGCAGAAACCTAACTTTACGGGCATCGAAGTGAATGTATTGGCTGGCATATCATGGTAGCGGGTCTCCAAAGGCAGCTTCTCAATGACTCATGTCTTCCGTATACATGCCCTTGTGTCGCTTCCTCCCCTTGGATCTGGGTTGGCCCTGAGACTTGCTGGTAACCCATGGAAATAACGCTGCTGGCCTCCAAGGCAGAAGTTGCAGCTCTCACCTTGTTCCCTCGGAACACTTACTCTAGGGAAAGCCAGACACTCAGTAGAAAGTCCTGCTCTCCTGAGACCTCTGTGCTACGAGGAAGTCCACATGTGGGAGGCCACATGGAGAGCGATGCCTGGCCAGTCCGCAGCTCATCCAGCTTGATTGGCATCTGAACACAAAAGTGTCGACAACCCTGAGCAAGACCACCTAGTTGAGCTCATCAACCCACAGAACCATGCAGGTAATAATGAATGACTGTTTCACACCGCTGTAATTTGAGACAGATCATTTGAAGAGTCAGAATACATATATAATGTAACAGTCCAGGGAGATTTAGTTTCAGGCATTGCTGGATCCAGGAGCTCAAAGAGTATCTCTGGGTGTTGTTTTTTCCCTGTCTCATGTCTTGCTGTCTTGTGCTGGCTTCTTTTCTTTTGTTTTTCTTTTTTTTTTTTTTTTGAGACGGAGTCTGGCTCTGTCGCCCAGGCTGGAGTGCGGTGGCCGGATCTCAGCTCACTGCAAGCTCCTCCTCCCAGGTTTATGCCATTCTCCTGCCTCCGCCTCCCAAGTAGCTGGGACTACAGGCGCCCGCCTCATCGCCCAGCTAGTTTTTTGTATTCTTTAGTAGAGATGGGTGTTTCACCGTATTAGCCAGGGTGGTCTCGATCTCCTGACCTTGTGATCCGCCCGTCTCGGCCTCCCAAAGTGCTAGGATTACAGGCTTGAGCCACCGCGCCCGGCCTTGTGCTGGCTTCTTTTCTAAACCACCTCTCTCCACTGGCTGTCCCCCAGAACTCCCATACTGGTTTCACCCCTGCTTCCAGCAATGCCAGTGAACAAACCTACTCTTGCTCACTGCTTTCAACAAAAGTCCTGGAAAGACACCTCATTGGCTGGTAACAGGCTTTTTTTTTTGAAACGTTCCGGATGTGGCCAGAAGGGAGGGGTATGGAAGGCACATTCTCTACCCCTCCAAGATGGAATGGGCATGAGCTCTGCCCAAATCAAGTCCTGAGTGTGGGGGAACATATCTCTTAGGAAGATCTGTAGGCCGGATGCGGTGGCTCACGCCTGTCATCCCAGCACTTTGGGAGGCCAAGGCGGGCAGATCATGAGGTCAAGAGATTGAGACCACCCTGGCCAACATGGTGAAACCCCATCTCTACTAAAAATACAAAAATTAGCTGGGCGTGGTGGCATGCACCTGTAGTCCTAGCTACTCAGGAGGCTGAGGCAGGACAATCGCTTGAACCTGGGAGGCGGAGGTGGCAGTGAGCTGAGATTGTGCCATAGCACTCCAGCCTGGCAACAGAGAGAGATTCCATCAAAAAAAAAAAAAAAAAAAAAAAATATATATATATATATATATATATATATATATATATATATTATATATATATATCTAAGGGAAATATCTATTCTGAGGGGAAGTGGACCCTGGATAGATACAAGTAGATGTCCGTTTCTATGACCCCGTGTAAGACACATAACTTTCCTAAAGTTTGTCCTGCCCAACTCATTGTAAGGCTCAGGTTTGAAAACAGCATAGCAAGAAGCTTGTGAAAGCTGTCACAGAAGCAGTGTCTACCTGGGAGTGGGGGACTGTTTGCACCAGTAGCCATCTGGAGATGGCTCAAAACTGAGCAGGACAAGGTGTGACTGCGCCAAACCCAAATCCTTTTCATAGAGAAGAAGGGAACTAAAACCCAAGGTTTCTGATCAGAAGGCAAAACGGAGTGACCTCTCAACAGGAGACGTGTATCCTGTGTTTTCTGGAGTCATGCATTTCTGCACATTAGCAGAGTTTAGGTCATCTGAGAGTTCTCAGGAATGAAGGTCTCACATTGAAGTGAGTGAGAAGAGACTTTCTTAAAAACAAAAGCACCTCCTACTGAGGCAGGACAGAGAAATCTTTGCTGGAAGGAGGACGTTTCCCCTGAACCTGCAGAGGGATCAGAGACACTGCACAAGAGGCTCAATCTAGAATGATCAATTTTACTGGAAGACATATTATTTTGTCTTTATTTATTATTCTCCAAAGGCTTTAAATATATCTAAAAAAGGGAACTTTGATATTAGTCAAGGACACAGGGCAAAACCACAAAGCAATATCAAAAATAAGGGCAACCACATGCTGCGGGTCAGAAAACCAGCACTCTTTCCACTATGAAAGCAACTCGGTTCTTGAGATTCCAGTTATTCCAATCTGGAGTGCAGTGTAAGTGGTATGAATTCCCTCATCCATGTGATAATGCTTCGTTCGATTTATTCATTCATTCACCTAGGCATCCACCCCTTAATCTGTTCACTTAGTCAACTATCCAACAGGTCATTCCCACACCAATGTCAGTTAGGGCAAAGCTGCTATGCCTGCTAGAGGCTAGGAGAGAAATTCTCAGAGTAGAGAAATGGTTAAAATAAATCAAAATAAAATCTGAGTTAGCTGTGGTGCTTATTCTTAATGACACACAGGAAACTATAAACCAGCCATGCTACATAATTGACCACTGAGGATTTTTCACTCTCAGTCAGTTTGAGATGTACCGAATCCAATATCATATCAGTGATTTGATTTGTTAATAATCAAATTGCAAATACCTTTTCATTTGGCTTCAAAAAGCAAACAGCCATTCGGAATAATTTTTATGGGTCTTGGAATGCAATATACACTTAAAATATTGTGTTTGCAAGTCCTATTGGCATGACCGTATTATAATTTATATTGGCCTATTTTGATGTACAGTGGCATAATGAAACTTTAAAAAATATATTCTGCAAAGCTGCATCTAAGCCCAAGCCAGCAGCACAGATTAATGTAAGAACATCATGGGGATTCTTTGCATATTTTTTTTACGGAGATTTCTAGAGAATGTTCTACTCACCAAAACTTTAACCTAAGCAAGATTTGCAAAGATTTTCAGAATCCATCTCTTGTCGCCTTTCCAGACACACTGCCTGATGCCTCTCTTCCTGCCTCACTCTCCCCCATCTCATGCATTCCCTGTCCTGCCCTCCTATTTGCAATTTTATGAAGCTCTCGTGTATACGTGTTTGTATCCTGTTTCTTTTCCCGCCATCTACAATGCCTTTCTTTCCTTCTCTGCTTGGAGGATATCTCTTAGACATTCTTCAGCTCCTGGCTAATGTGCTATCCCTGCTGGGAACCTTCTCTGACACCCCCAGAAGTTATTACTTTCATTCTTCCACAGCAATTGAAAAAGAACTCTATTACAGCTCTTGTCATAATGTGTTACTCTTATTTGTTTATATGCACAAGACTCTGAAGTCCTTGACAGCCTGACCATGATATATTCAATTCAAAAACTCCAGGGCCTACCACCATGCCTGGTGCATAATACATGCTCTGTAAATGTTTGTGTCATGCTGCTGTGGATGAATGAGTGGGTAGATAGATGGATAAATGGAAAGATGGATGGAAGGATGAGGAGGTAGCAAAGGAAGGAATGGATGGAAGGAAGGATGGGTGGGCTGTTGGACAGATGGCTGGATAGATGAGTGGATGGATGGATGGATGGGTGGATGACGGATGGGTTCGTGGATAGATTGACAGAACAGATCCTCCTGGAGGATAATGCTTTCCCTGACATCGGAAGCATTTAAGCACAGGTTGTAGAGAGACTTCAGGACCTAAATGTGTTGTGAGACAAACTAATCTATTAGATGTTTCCAGCAAGAAATCCCCTGATTCCACCATGTTCCTGTAGAGCTATATTTCAGCACAGAATTGCAGTAGAGGCTTACTTTACTTTTAAAGCCTATTTTTTGTTTGTTTGTTTTTTGTTTTTTGAAGACAGGGTCTTGCTCTTCTGCTCAGGCTGGAGGGCAGTGGCACAATCATAGCTCACTGGATCCTTGAACTCCTGGGCTCAAGTGATCCTCCCACTTCAGCCTCCTGAGTAGCTAAGACCACAGGTGTGCACCACTAAGCCTGGCTAATTTTATTTTATTTTATTTTTGTAGAGTCGGGGTCTCACTGTGTTGCCTGAGCTAATCTTTAACTCCTGGCCTCAAGCAAGCCTCCTGTCTCAGCCTCCCAAAGCACTGGGATTACAGGCATGAGCCATGGTACCCAGCCAAGCCTATTTTTCGAAAAGGGTCAGGAAAGGCCTCATTAACAAAATAACATTGAAACAGAGGCCTGGGGGAAGGACAGCCAGGCCTAGGGAACAGCAAGAGCTGAGCATTCCTGCAACGTCCAGGAACTGCTAGGAGTGTGGCTGAAACAGAGGGAAAGATTTGAGATCTGCCACTTTATGGCTTCTTTTGCGTCTTGCTGAGGGAGGTCTTGCTCACTTGGCATTCTAGAGAATGTTCCCCTATCTTTTATTCACACACTTTTATAGTTAAAAATTTTATTCTTAGCTATTTGATTTAACTAGAATCTATTATTGTATATGGTGTGAGGTAAAGTTCTAAAATTGTTTCTAAATGGAGGGCCAAGTATCTCAAGGTTATTTCTCGAATAGTCTGTGCTCTCCACCAATGTAAGATGCCATCTTTACCACCAACAAAACTGTCATTTATCCAACGGTTGTTTTTTGTATTCTCTCTTATTTCATTGATCTATTTGGCTGTTTCTGTGTCTGTTTCTAGCACTTAGGCTACTAGAACATGTAAGATGTTTGATGTTTTTATTCTTCTTGGACTCAAACAGATGGACTTGAAAATCACTTTATCAAGTTCTATAAAGTTTTTATTGGGAATATATAACATTTAAAAGTGAATTTGAGGAGTACTGACATCTTTATAGTGGCGGACACCATCTAAAAATGGTCTGCTTTTCATTTTTTAAAGCTTTCTTATATCATCAAGAAAAGCTTATAGTGTTTTTAAAAAATAGAATGTGCACATTTTTTGTCAAGTTTCTTCCTACATATTTGTCAGTATGTTATTGTTTTTTGGTTTTTGTGAACAGGATTTTTTTCCTGTTATATTTTCTAATTGGTCATTGTGTATGGAAAACTATTATCAGGATAAATAGCTAATGCATGCGAGGCTTAATACCTAGGTGATGTGTTGATAGGTGCAGCAAACCACTATGGCACAAGTTTACCTATGTAACAAACCTGCACATCCTGCATATGTATTTCAGAACTTAAAATTTAAAAAAAAAGTAATAAAAAAGAAAACCTGTTATATATATTCCAGAAACTTATGGAAATCTCTTATTCTTTCTAGTACTTCTTCAGTTAGAAAGAAAATGATCATATTGCCTGCATAAAATGGGAATTTAAATTTCTTGCTTTCTTATATTGATTATTTTATCCCTTTTCTCACCTAATTGCTTTGACTAGTACCTCCAGCAAAATGTTGTATAATAAAGATGATAGCAAGTATCCTTTTCATGTTCCTGGCTTTAATAGGGATGCTTCTAATGATTCATCATTAGAAATTATGTTTGTGGGGATTTAGGGCATAGGCTAAATGATGCAAGAAAAAGATTCCAAAATACTATGGCATAAATAAGATAGAAGCTAACTGAGATCTCTTGCATAAGAGTTCACAGTGATAGTCCAGGGTAGGCAGCACAGGGCTGGTTCTGCTATTCTCCTCAGGTAGCTTCCAAACATGATCAGTCATTGCTGTTTTCCAGCTAGCAAGAGATGGGAAAGGGATGTTGAACTTCTAAGCAGTAACAAGGCAATTGTAGGTGTGCCTTCTATTCACACCCCATTGGCTGAAATTAATCACCTGACCACTCTCAATGGCAAAGGAGGCTGGGAAATGTAGTCTGTAACTTAGGGACCACGTACACACCTAAAGCTAGGGTTTGGGGACCATTACAAAAGGGAGGAAATGAGAATGGATGATGTGGGACTAGAGCAATCAATGCCACAATGTTCTTTATCAACATAAGGAAATTTCCTTCTATTTCCAGGTAATAGAAAGTTTTTTTTTTAATTTAAATCTGGGATTAGGTATTTTATTTTACCAGATTATTTTTCAACATATTTTGAGGTGACCATATTATTTTATATTGTGATCTGTTAATAAAGTGAATTTCCTAATGTTGAACCATATTTGCATTTCTGGGATTAGACTCTACTTGATTAATTTGTGTGATTTCCACAACAGACTGTTGATCATATTTTATTTAGGATTTGCTTCTGTGTTTATAAGTGATACTGACCTGTAGTTCTCTTGATCTGTGCATTATTTGTGTTTTTAATATCAGGGTGATGCCAACCTGAAAGTATGGGCTGGGAAGCTTCCTATGCTCTATAAAAGTCAATAGATCTAAAACTATTTTTTAAAGATTTGAGGGAATTTGTTCTCAAAACGATCTGGCATGGTGATTTTTTTTTAAAGAGACAGATCTTTGACTACTGTGGCCGAGACTGCTAATTGTCCACAACCTTGGTTTTCTCCTTTTTCTCAGATAAGAGAACCCTTGACTTGTAGCCGAGTGAAATGCCTAGAAGGAGACACTTTCCCGGCTTCTCTGTGGCTGGAGGTGGCCAAGTTTCAAAGCCCAGGCTGTGAAAAATTTCAGATTTTCAGTTGTGAAGACAAGTGATGTTTGTGTGCCACTTCTGGCACATGCCTTTAAATGTGGAAGTGTTCCCCTTCTTTCCTCAATTTTCTGCCTTGAAAGGGGACTGAGAGATGGGTCAGGTAGCAAGTGAGGGTGGCAGATCCAGAAGGCAGAAGGAGCCTGGGTTCTTAGTGCCATGAAGCTGCCATGCCAGCTCCTAGACAGTTAAGTGAGTGGAAGTTTCTCTTTTCTTTGAACTACTTATTTTGGGATTTTGCTATAACCACTAAGCCTACATTTAATTCATATAAGCCAGGGGTCCCCAACCCCTGTGGTGGAAGGAGACAGAAGGAGGAAGGAGTGGCAGTCAAGCAAGTGAAGTATCATCTGTATTTACAACCGCTCCCCATTGCTCACGTTACCACCTGAGCTCTGCCTCCTGTCAGATAGGTGGCTGCTTCAGATTCTCACAGGAGCGTGCACCCTATTGAGAACTGTGCATGCGAGGGATCCCTGTGGAGGGAGCCATAGACAAGCACCAGAGGACAACCACAAGAAGCTGAGGGGACCCCCGGGTGATTGCCAAGAAGAACTTACAGTCCCAAGGAACCGAATTCTGCCAATAACAGGAATTGCTTGGAAGAGGACACCAAGATGTGAAAGCAGATGAGAAAGCAGCCAGCCAACACCCTCAGTGTAGCCTTGCGAGGTCCTGAGCAGAGTCCCACAATGTCATCATGACGCCTGACCTTCTGAACTAATACAATAAATGGATGTTGTTTTAGATAGCAGTCCCCAACTTTTTTGGCACCAGGGACCAGTTTCATGGAAGACAATTTTTTTCACAAACCAGGGGTTGGTGGGGATGATTTTGGGATCATTTAAGCCCTTTACATTTATTGTGCACTTTATTTCATTACTTTCTTTTTTTTTTTTTTAAATTATACTTTAAGTTCCAGGGTACATGTGCACAACGTGCAGGTTTGTTACATATGTATACATGTGCCATGTTGGTGTGCTGCACCCATTAACTCGTCATTTACATTAGGTATATCTCCTAATGCTATCCCTCCCCCCACCCCCTCCCCACAATAGGACCCAGTGTGTGATGCTCCCCTTCCTGTGTCCAAGTGATCTCATTGTTCAATTCCCACCTATGAGTGAGAACATGCGGTATTTGGTTTTCTGTTCTTGCGATAGTTTACTGAGAATGATGGTTTCTAGCTGCATCCATGTCCCTACAAAGGACACAAACTCATCCTTTTTTAAGGCTGCATAGTATTCCATGGTGTATATGTGCCACATTTTCTTAATCCAGTCTGTCACTGGTGGACATTTGGGTTGATTCCAAGTCTTTGCTATTGTGAATAGTGCCGCAATGAACATACATGTGCATGTGTCTTTATAGCAGCATGATTTATAATCCTTTGGTTATATCCCCAGTAATGGGATGGCTGGGTCAAATGGTATTTCTAGTTCTAGATCCTTGAGGAATCGCCACACTGTTTTCCACAATGGTTGAACTAATTTACAGTCCCACCAACAGTGTAAAAGTGTTCCTATTTCTCCACATCCTCTCCAGCACCTGTTGTTTCCTGATTTTTTAATGATTGTCATTCTAACTGGTGTGACATGATATCTCATTGTGGTTTTGATTTGCATTTCTCTGATGGCGAGTGATGATGAGCATTTTTTCATGTGTCTGTTGGCTGTATGAATGTCTTCTTTTGAGAAGTGTGTGTTCATATCCTTTGCCCACTTTTTGATAGAGTTGTTTGTTTTTTTCTTGTAAATTTGATTGAGTTCTTTATAGGTTCTGGATATTAGCCTTTTGTCAGATGAGTAGATTGCAAAAATTTTCTACCATTCTGTAGGTTGCCTGTTCGCTCTGATGGTAGTTTCTTTTGCTGTGCAGAAGCTCTTTAGTTTAATGAGATCCCATTTGTCAATTTTGGCTTTTGTTGCCGTTGCTTTTGGTGTTTTAGACATGAAGTCCTTGCCCATGCCTATGTCCTGAATGGTATTGCCTAGGTTTTCTTCTAGGATTTTTATGGTTTTAGGTCTAACATTTAAGTCTCTAATCCATCTTGAATTAATTTTCATATAAGGAGTAAGGAAAAGATCCAGTTTCAGCTTTCTACTTATGGCTAGCCAATTTTCCCAGCACCATTTATTAAATAGGGAATCCTTTTCCCATTTCTTGTTTTTGTCAGGTTTGTCAAATATCAGATGGCTGTAGATGTGTGGTCTTATTTCTGAGGGCTCTCTTCTGTTCCATTGGTCTATATCTCTGTTTTGGTACCAGTATCATGCTGTTTTGGTTACTGTAGCCTCATAGTAGAGTTTGAAGTCAGGTAGGGTGATGCCTCCAGCTTTGTTCTTTTCGCTTAGGATTGTCTTGGCAATGCGGGGTCTTTTTTGGTTCCATATGAACTTTAAAGCAGTTTTTTCCAATTCTGTGAAGAAAGTCATTGGTAGTTTAATGGGGATGGCATTGAATCTATAAATTACCTTGGGCAGTATGGCCATTTTCAAATGATTCTTCCTATCCATGAGCAAGGTATGTTCTTCCATTTGTTTGTGAGCAATGGTTTGTAGTTTTCCTTGAAGAAGTCCTTTACGTCCCTTGTAAATTGGATTCCTAGGTATTTTATTCTCTTTGAAACTATCGTGAATGGGAGTTCATTCATGATTTGGCTCTGTGTTTGTCTGTTACTGGTGTATAAGAATGCTTGTGATTTTTGCACATTGATTTTGTATCCTGAGACTTTGCTGAAGTTGCTTATCAGCTTAAGGAGATTTTGGGCTGAGACAATGGGGTTTTCTAAATATACAATCATGTCATCTGCAAACAGGGACAATTTGACTTCTTCTTTTCCTAACTGAATACCCTTTATTTCTTTCTCTTGCCTGATTGCCCTAGCCAGAACTTCCAACACAATGTTGAATAGGAGTGGTGAGAGAGGGCATCCCTGTCTTGTGCCAGTTTTCAAAGGGAATGCTTCCAGGTTTTGCCCATTCAGTATGATATTGGCTGTGGGTTTGTCATAAATAGCTCTTATTATTTTGAGATATGTTCCATCAATACCGAATTTATTGAGAGTTTTTAGCATGAAGGGCTGTTGAATTTTGTCAAAGGCCTTTTCTACATCTATTGAGATAATCATGTGGTTTTTGTCTTTGGTTCTGTTTATATGCTGGATTACGTTTTTGATTTGCATATGTTGAACCAGCCTTGTATCCCAGGGATGAAGCCCACTTGATCCTGGTGGATAAGCTTTTTGATGTGCTGCTGGATTCGGTTTGTCAGTATTTTATTGAGGATTTTTGCATTGATGTTCATCAGGGATATTGGTCTAAAATTCTCTTTTTTTTTTTTTGCTTCTCTGTCAGGCTTTGGTATCACGATGATGTTGGCCTCATAAAATGAGTTAGGGAGGATTCCCTCCTTTTCTGTTAATTGGAATAGTTTCAGAAGGAATGGTACCAACTCCTCCTTGTACCTCTGGTCGAATTTGGCTGTGAATCCGTCTGGTCCTGGACTTTTTTTGGTTGACAGGCTATTAATTATTGCCTCAATTTCAGAGCCTGCTATTGGTCTATTCAGGGATTCAACTTCTTCCTGGTTTAGTCTTGGGAGAGTGTAAGTTTCCAGGAAATTATCCATTTCTTCTAGGTTTTTTAGTTTATTTGTGTAGAGGTGTTTATGGTATTCTCTGATGGTAATTTGTATTTCTGTGGGGTCGGTGGTGATATCCTCTTTATCATTTTTTATTGCATCTATTTGATTCTTCTCTCTTTTCTTCCTTATTAGTCTTGCTAGCAGTCTATCAATTTTGTTGATCTTTTCAAAAAACCAGCTCCTGGATTCATTGATTTTTTGGAGGGTTTTTTATGTCTCTATCTCCTTCAGTTCTGCTCTGATCTTAGTTATTTCTTGCCTTCTGCTAGCTTTCAAATGTGTTTGCTCTTGCTTCTCTAGTTCTTTTAATTGTGATGTTAGAGTGGCAATTTTAGATCTTTCCTGCTTTCTCTTGTGGGCATTTAGTGCTATAAATTTCCCTCTACAGACTGCTTTAAATGTGTCCCAGAGATTCTGGTATGTTGTATCTTTGTTCTCATTGGTTTCAAAGAACATCTTTATTTCTGCCTTCATTTCGTTATGTACCCAGTAGTCATTCAGGAGGAGGTTGTTCAGTTTCCATGTAGTTGAGTGGTTTTGATTGAGTTTCTTAGTCCTGAGTTCTAGTTTGATTGCACTGCGGTCTGAGAGACAGTTTGTTATAATTTCTGTTCTTTTACATTTGCTGAGGAATGCCTTACTTCCAACTATGTGGTCAGTTTTGGAATAAGTGTGATGTGGTGCTGAGAAGAATGTATATTCTGTTGATTTGGGGTGGAGAGTTCTGTAGATGTCTATTAGGTCCATTTCGTGCTATTTCATTACTTTCAATGGCAAAACTCACAATTACTTTTGCACCAACCTAATATTATTATTACAATGTAATATATAATGAAATAAGTATACAACTCACCATCACGTAGAATCAGCGGGAGCCCTGAGCTTGTTCTAGACAATCCCGTCTGGGGGTAATGGGAGACAGTGACAGATCATCATGCATTACATTCTCATAAGGAGCATGCAACCTAGATCCCTCCCATGCACAGTTTACAATAGGGTTCATGCTCCCGTAATAATCTGATACAGCCTCTGAACTGACAGGAGGCGGAGCTCAGGTGGTAATGCAAGCAATGGAGAGAGGCTCTAAATACAGATGAGTCTTTGCTCTCTTGCCTGCCACTCACCTCCTGCTGTGTGGACCATTCCTAACAGGCCATGGACTGGTATCAGTCCATTACCTGGGGGTTGGAGGACCCCTGGTTTTAGGGCACTATGCAACAATAGAAAGCTAATGCACCATAGAAAACATACTGTGCAGTGTATGAGGGTTTTTATGTATGTGTTTACGCTGGTGTTATAGCATTCCATTTGGGTTAGTCCAAGATAAGGCATTGGCAGGTTTAGTGTCTAGTGAGGGCCCACTTTCTGATTCATAAGTAAGGCTTTCTTTTGTGTCCTCATATGGTGGAAGGGGCAAGGTAGCTTTCTGGGGTTCCTTGAAAAGGGCACTGATGCCATTCCCAAAGCCCTACCTCCTAACCCTGTAATCTTGGGGATTAGAGTTCCAACATAAGAATTTTGAAGAGATACAAACGTTTAGACCATAGCAAGTGGCAGTGTTCTGTTTCTTGTATTCAGAGTTTTATGTAGTTTTTTTTTTCATTATTAACATTTTTCCCTATAATTTCTAGGGATTTTTGTGGCAGAAGAAATGTGCATATGGGCTTATTACTATACCTTGCTCCAACTTTATGCAATTTATTAAAAGTTGAAATTTTCCTGAGAATGGAAGTTCCTCTTTTGCTGAACAACAAAAGAAATCCACAATGACTGAAAACATTCGATGTTGTTTTAAAGGCATCAACAGAGATCCTACAGATAAGGACTTCAATACAAATGAAAACAGCTCTCTGAGTTGTAAAGTAACGAAAACAAAGCCGAAGAAAAATGTGAATAGATTGAACTAGATTGAAATTCTCATTTTCATGTTAAAAATTATAAGACTAAATGTCCAACAATAGAAAACAGTGAACTAATAATAGTGCAGAGTGTGACATACTGCAGCCTGGGAGCTGGCAACCTGTTTTGTTAATAGGTTTTCACTGGGACACAGTCACGCCCATTTCTTTGCCTGTTGGCTGTAACTCTCAGTACAGCAGCGGACTTGTGTACTTACAGCAGAGATTGTCTGGCCCACATAGCTTAAAATATTTACAATCTGACCCTTCAGAAGAAAAGTTTCCTGTTCCCATAGCACAAACTTATGAAGAACTCTGCTAACATTGAAGAATATGATCTCAAGGAATTTTTAACAGTGTGTGAGAACCACAAATGAAGTTAGATAAGTGGGTACAAAATTGTACCCATATGTATAATATTCCTATGTAAAATGGGATTGACAGTAGTACTTACCTCGTAGGGTTGCTATGATGACTAAATGAGTTCATACTTGTGGAGTGCATAGCACAGTATCTGTGCATAGTTATTAATGTACGTGCTTGCTAGTATTAGTAGTAGTGGTTGCAATTACACCTTAAATATGTTTGAAAGACATGCATTACTAATGCTCTAATAATATGTATTAAAGATAAAAATAGAAAATAATTGGAAGGCAAAACGCCAAATTGTTCACTTTGATCCTTTCTGAAATGAGTAATTTTTTTTTTTTTTTAACAGAGTCTTGCTCTGTTGCCCAGGCTGGAGTGCAGTGGCACAATCTCGGCTCACTACAACCTCTGCCTCCCAGGTTCAAGTGATTCTCCTACCTCAGCCTCCTCAGTGACTAGGATTATAGGCACCTGCCACCATCCCAGCTAATTTTTGTAGTTTTAGTAGAGACTGGGTTTCACCATGTTGGCCAGGCTGATCTTGAACTCCTGACCTCAGGTGATCTGACTGCCTTGGCCTCCCAAAGTGCTGGGATTACAGGCATGAGCCGCCGTGACCAGCCATGAAATGAGTGATTTTTATTTTTACCATTATACGTTTTGAATTCTTCAAATTTCCTCTATTTCATGTAGAGATAATATTACATGTATTATTTTTATTTTTATGTTTTGTCATTAGGTTGATCCATTTGAAATGCTGGTATTTGACCAATTTTGATTTATGCAAATGGAAGTTTCATGTAGTTTAAACTACCATTTTATTTTCAGAAAAAGAAAGCTAATAAAAGATCTAATTTAAAAAAAAATTGACCCTAATATAGTGGGGGATTTGGGGCAAAAAATCGGACAAGAAGCAGCTCTTCTCTTTAGATTGAAAATTGAAGAGGACGTCATGAAGGTCTCAAGTCAATGAAAGAAGCTGAAACAGATGGAAAGCAAGGTGGTAAAGCAGTGAATGGACCTTGGGGACCCACATTTATACATGATATCAAGGAGGCACTCCTGGAGAAATGCCCACGGAGGGCACAACCAGGAAGGCACACTACAGTTGCAAGAATGAAGGGGAAAACAGAGGAAGTGAGGTCAGCTGAAAGGAGATAAAGGGCAGAGACTGCACAAGTCTGCCTATGAGTGTAGGTAAGCCCCTCTCCCCTTGCTCCCCTTCCCTTCCTCCTCCCTCCCTTCCTCCCTCCTTCTTTCCTTCCTTCCCAGCCTTGCTTCCCTCCCTTCCATCCATCCTTTCCTCCATTCCTCCCTCCCTCCCTTTCTCCCTATATCCCTCCTCTCTCTCCCTCCCTACCTTCCTTCCTCTCTTTCATCCTTCCTCCCTCCCTCCCTTCCATCCTTCCTCCCTCCCTTCTTCCTTCCTTCCTCCCTTCCTTCCTCCCTCCCTTCCTTCCTCACTCCCTTCCTTCCTTCCTCCCTTCCTTCCTCACTCCCTTCCATCCTTCCTCCTTTCCTTCTTTCCTTCCTTCCTCCCTTTCCTCCCTCCATTCCATCCTTCCTCCTTTCCTTCCTTCCTTCCTCCCTCCCTCCCTACTTCCTTCCTTCCTCCCTCCCTTCCTTCCTTCTTTCCTTCCTCTCTCCCTTCCTTCCTATCTTCCTTCCTTCCTCCCTCCCTTCCTTCCTATATTCATTCCTTCCTTCCTTCTTCCCTCCCTCCTTCTTTCTTTTCTTCCTTGTTTCTTTCCTTCCTTCCTTCCTCTATCCCCTCCCTCCCTCTCTCCCTCCTTCCTTCCTTCTTCCTTTCTTCCTTCTTTCCTTCTTCCCTCCTTCCTTCCTTCTTTCCTTCTCTCCTTCCTTCCCTCCTTCC
>NC_045439.1:9632774-9651377 GCF_002776525.5 Piliocolobus tephrosceles | reverse complement strand
CCTTCCTTCCTTCCTTCCTTCCTTCCTTCCTTCCTTCCTTCCTTCCTCTGTCCCTCCCTCCCTCCCTTTCTTCTTTCTTTTTCCCAGGTCATATTACACAAGACACCATGCCACACCTCATGTTGTGATGATAATGGTCACAGCTGGTGAGGAAGGCCATAGAAAGCACACTTTGGTGCCTGCATTGAGTGGTACAAAATAGCACCCCCCAGACTAAAAGCAGGTCAGCCTTGCCTACCCAGGCACGGAGAGGCAGAAGGGAATGAAGTTTCTGGTTAGTTCAGTGATCTGCCTTACCAGGTGTATTCATGTGCTAAGGCTGCTGTCACAAAGCACCACAAACTGGGTGACTTAAACAACAGACGTTCGTGCTTTCCCAGTGTTGGAGGCCAGAAGTCCAAGATCAAGGTGTGGGCAGGGCCGTGCTCCCTCTGAAGGCTCTTGGGAGGGATCTGCTCCAGGTCTGTCTCTGAGCTTCCGGTAACTCCTTGGCTTGTGGCAGCAGAGCTCCCTTCAAACCGTATTCTCCCTGTGTGTGTATCTGTGTCCTTGTCTCCCCTTTTCATAAGTACATATTGAGGTAGGGCTCACCCTACTCCAGTATGACCTCCCATCAACCATTACATCTGCTATGACCCTATTTCCAAAGAAGGTCATATTCTGAGGTGCTTGGAGTTAGGACTTCAAAATAGGAATTTAGGGGGATACAATTCTGCCTTGAATACTGGGTAATGTGGAAACCATTCTTACAGTAGTTTTTATTTCAGAAAATCTTCCTAAAATAAATAGTTACATCTCCCTCTACAGCACAGCAAAAAGAGTGTTGGCACTCAATAAGACAGGTACCTACTGTCTTGGGTTGCGGGGGGGTCTCTACCATCCTGAGGTCCAGGGGCAGGACTGTAGGGGTTGTGTGAGGCAGAGCTGGAGTCCTAGAAGCTGGGGTTTGTTTCTGAGAAGCCCCATGAGGAGCTAAGCCTCTGGAATCTGGCGCATTAACCATCTCACTCAAAGGGGATGTGTGACCTCAGTCTGTCACTCGTTAAGCACCTACCCTCCCAAGTCACAGCTTCTTACCTCCAAAATGCAGGGGACAGTGCATGCCTCATGGGGTTGTGTGGGGAACTGTGGTAGCCTGAATAATGCCCCCCAAATATATCAGGACCCAGTCCCTGGAACTTGTAAACATTACCTGATTTAGAAAAGCATCTTTGCAGATGTGATAGAGTTACTCTCTTAAAATGAGGAGATCATCCCGGATTATCTGGCGGGCCCTAAATGCTATCACCTATATCCTTGTAAGAGAGAGTCAGGAGGAGATGTGACACACACACAAAGGAGAAGACAATGTGACCACGGAGGCGGAGATTAGAGTGATGCGGCCATAGCCCAAGGGATGTGGGCAGCCACATGGAAGAGCTGCCAGGAGACGCAACAGATTCTCCTCTAGAGCTTTAATTTCAGCACAGTGATGCTGACTTCAGAGATCTGGCCACTGGAACTGTGAGAGGTTCCCCTTCTGTTGCTTAAAGGCACCCAGTGTGCTGTGATTTGTTATAACAGCCACAGGAATCAACACAGAACTAATCGAGGCAACCTCCGTGGAGTGCTGAGGGCCCACCCGTGAATGGTTGCTGTGGGTTGCAGACAAGCTCAGTGGGGGCTACTGTGCATTCTTGAATGCATGACAGGGCAATGCTATCTGTTCTTCAGTCCGTATTTTCCAAGTACTGTTCATGAGTCAGCCCCTGTCTCCTGGTGCTTTCAGGCAGCATGATAGGCACAGAAGTAGGGGATCGGATCATTTCTGGATGCAGAACACTATAAAAGAGTAGGAAGCAGAGGAGTGAAATCTCCAGTCAGGAATGGGAAAGGCCACTCTGGCTGCGGCACCAAGAGGCCAGGAGACCCTCAAGAGGCTGATGGAGGCCAGCAGGGCCATACTCTGAATGTCATGAGTCTGAGACACTATTGCCTTTGTGGGTCTCTTCCTCCAAGAAAAAATATTAAATATGCTACCCCTCACCCATTGGGATGGCCACTATCAAAAAACCAAATCAAACCAAAAACAGAAATTGACAGTGTTGATAAGGATGTGGAGAAGTTGGAATCTTTGTCTACTATTGGTAGGAATGTAAAATGCTGCAACTGATGGGGAAAACAATATGGTGGTTCCTCAAAAAATTAAAAATATAATTCTCATATGATCCCCAGCAATTCCACTTCTGGGTATATACTCAAAAGAGTTTCAAGTAGGGACTCACGGATATTTATACGCCTATGTTCACAGCAGCATTATTGACAATAATCAAAAGGTGGCAGCAACCCAAGTGTCCACCAGTAGACGACTGGAAAGCAAATGTGGTCCATCCATACAATGGGATATTATCCAGCCTTAAAGAGGAAGATGATTCTGACACATGCTGCAACATGCATGGACCTGGAGTTCATTATGCCAAGTGAAATAAGCCCAACACAAAAATACAAATACTACCGGGGCCAGGAGTTCAAGACAAGCCTGAGCAACACAACGAGATTCCTCTCTCTACAAAAAATTTAAAAATTAGCTAGGTGTAGGGGTGCATGCCAATAGTCTCAGTTTCTTGGGAGGCTAAGGCAGGAGGATTGATTGAGCCCAAGAGTTCCTGACTGCAGTGAACTATGATCATGCCACTGCACACCAGCCTGGGCTACAGATTGAGATCCTGTCTCTTTAAAACAAACAAACAAAAAATACTGTATGATTCCACTTACATAAAGTATCAATACTAGTCAACTTCATAGAGATGGAGAAGAGAATGGTAGTTGCCAGGGACTGGGGGAGAGGAGAATAGAGAATTGTATAATGGGTATAGAACTTCAGTTTGGCAAGTGAAAAGAGCTCTGGAGATCGGTTGCACATCAATGTAAATGAATTTAACACAACTGAACTGTACACTAAAAATTGTTAAGATGGTAAATGTTATGTATATTTTATCACAATAAAAATTTAAATGTGTTAAACTATATTTTATGAATGCATGAGTATAAAGACAAATATATTAACATTGCATATTAGAACGTTTTCTGTGATCTAAAACTTCTTTTTTTCCCCCCATCTAATTGTGAAAGAAAGTTAGACGTGTTTGTAGGCCCTGGAAAGGATGAGGGGCCTGGCTCTGGGCCTGCGCTGCCTGGTGGGGAAGTCGGCCCTGTGGGCAGGGCCAGTTGGCAGGTGCCAGGGCCTTTCTGAAAAGGGAGAGCCCAGGATGGGTGCAACAGCTTCAAAGCCACGCTGCAGACCCACAGGACTCTACCCCCATCTCCATGCCAGACCCCCGGACTGTGCTTGTGAGAGGTTTCATGCCCCCTGTTGTTGGTCAAACACGCCCAGTGGTTTGTCCATCGTAAGCAAAGCTTCTAGAACAAAGGTTTGAGTAGGGAAATGCTCTCCTTAGATCTGAGCTTCCTTCTCCTTCTCTCAACTTCTGCACTTCAACTAAGTGTATAACAGGTTCTCCTGAAAGAACTGAACTCTGTATGCAAAAAAAAAAAAAAAAAAAAGAGTCATCCTTTGAACAACTTTGTCTGAGGGTTTGTCTGAGGTTTCTAATCCCCGCTGTTGGGAATAAAGGCAAAGCCCTACCTTGATGAAAAGACAAAAGGTGTGAGGGGTGGTAGGGGGCCCATGGCCAAGCTACTGGGTATGTTGGAAGTCTGAATTTTACAATTTCTCTCTGCACATTTTACTTTTGAGAATCGTACACATGAATCAACTGATCTACAGCGAGGAGCTAATAAGTAAAATGAGGTAAATGAACATAAAAGAGCAATTCACAATAGGCTTCCATTTCACAATAACATGTAAGCACAAAGGCCCCAGGTTATAGCATTCATTTTGAATTTGTTACTCCATAAGAATAACCTACGTGAGGCTTGAATAATTGAAAATTCCCAATTACGGTTCCGGCGAGCGGGGTTTTCCAGCCTCTTGTGAGTGACGTTCTAGACAGTCTGGCTAAACCAGTCGTAAAGGGAGAAGGAGATGCTCTCCCTCCTGTCGTTCTTCCCTGAACAAAAGCTACGATGCCTTTGTCAGGCCCCTCTTGGAAACACAATATCAATCTTGCCTTATCCATATTATTGATGGGTTGTGGGTATTCTACTGTAATTATGTCAAAAATGAAATATTTCAAAATGTGATTGGCAGGCTGATTGCAATAATGCATGTGATTAAGCCCAGGGCTTGCTTATGCAACCTAAGAGAGAATGTCAGTGGCAATTAACTGTATTTTCTTTAAAGTTTGCCAAGATTTCTCTTATTTTTTCATTGTGTTGTTGTGAAATAACCCTCCAAGGCACCTGGTGGTAGGCATATTTAAGTATTCTTCCTGGGAAGAACCAATGGGGTTGGAGGCAGGGATAATAGGAATCTTCAACTCCCATCACTGCGAGGTGAGCTTTGTCAGCCTCTGGAAGGGAGGAAGGGACTCAAACCAGGGACAAAGGCTGTGTGGATTGTATGTGTGTGTGTGTGTGCGCGCACGCAAGTGTGTGTGTCACTTTGTCCCTGGTTCTGTTTGTGTCTGTCTCTCTTTCACCATCTTTTTCCCCCATCCCTTCAATTCAGAATCCTCAAAGAAGGGGCCGATTGGCTCAGCTTGCATGAGATGCCCAGCGTACTGCCATCTTGCACGGTGTAACTTCCTGTCTTGTGACCCATTGCATTGGTCACAGATGGGCTGACTTGATGAGTAGGTCCATGCCCCAATGTGAAGGAGCAGGTGTCCCAGTTGTCTGCAGAAGCTGTGTAAACACTTCAAGGCCACTGTGGCAACTGGACCCCAGGAATAGGCTGGGCTGGAGTCCAGCTCTTCTCTCACTTCTGTTCAATGAACAATTTCAGAGAACCTGCTAGGTGATATGGATCCTGATGGGGGTAGAGTCAGGGAAATGAGATCCCTCCCTGCCCAGTGGAGTTCTTGTGGAATTGTGGAATCATAAGAGGCCTGGCTGACCCTCCCCAGCAACCTGGCTGCTCTTCTGCTAATGAGAACCCTTCTGTGGAAAGGAGATTCTTGTCTTGGTCACATCCAGACATTCTGGGTTTTGTCTTCAGATAGGAGAGAGTAAGCCCAGTGCCAGAATCCCCAAAGTGAAACAGAACAGGGATACTTCTGGAATGGAGAACTTGTCCCTCACAGTCCTGGGGGTTATCCAAATTTTAGATGTCACTTATTCTCATAAACCCTTCCAGATTCCCTGGGTCAGGTTGGGAGCCTCTTCTCTGCATTGTGTTCATTTTGAACTTAGCACGTTGCTTTTCACATTGGTTTGGTCAGGTTGCCATAACAAAGTACCACAGATTGGGGAATTACACAACAGAAATTTATTTTCTCATGGCCCTGGAGGCTAGAAGTCCAAGATCAGGGTGTCAGCAGGACTAGTTTCTCCTGAGACCTCTCTCCTCAGCTTATAGATGGTTGACTTCTTCTTTTTTTTTTTTTTTTGATACAGAGCCTCACTTTGTCACCTAGGCTGGAGTGCAGTGGTACAGTCTCGGCTCAGCAACCTCCGCCTCCTGGGTTCAAGCCATTCTCCTGCCTCAGCTTCCCAAGTAGCTGGGACTACAGGTGCATGCCACCACGCCCAGCTAATTTTTTGTATTTTCAGTAGAAACGGGGTTTCACCGTGTTAGCCAGGCTGGTCTCGATCTTCTGACCTTGGGACCCACCTGCCTCAGGCTCCCAAAGTGTTGGGATTACAGGCATGAGCCATCGCGCCCAGTCAGACGGTTGACATCTTGCTGTGTATTCAAGTTGTCTTCCTCCTGTGTGTGTCTGCGTCCTAATTGCCCCTTCTTATAAGGACACCTGTCCTATTGGATCGGGGCTCACCCCAAGGACTCATTTTAACTTAAGGTCTATTTCCAAATCAACCATCACAGTCTGAGGGTTAGGACTTCAATATATTGAATCTAGGGGGGACACAATTTGCTCATAACACTTTGTGATGAGTTTTTCTCTCAAGGGGACACTTGAGCACAAAGAGACATGTGTCCTACCCATCTCGGTACATGGGGCCCAGGACATGGGAGGAGTTCCGGGAAGACATGTTTGCGAAACAAATCAACCTTGTATTAGTTTCCCAGGGCTGCTGTAACAAAGTACCACAAACTGCTTGGCTTAGAACAACAAAAATTTATTGTCTCACAATTCTGGAGGCTAGAAGCCCAAGATCAAAGTGTGGGAAGGGCCATGTTCCCTCTGAAGGTACTAGGGGAGGCTCTGTTCCAGGCCTCTTTTGGAGCTTCTGGTAGCTCCTTGGTTTGTGGCCGCAGACTCTGATGTTCACACAGTATGCTCCCTGGGTATGTATCTGTGTCCTAATTTCCTCTTGTACTAAGCGTATCAGTTGTGATGTATTAGGGGCCCACCCTACTCCAGTATGGCTTCATCTTAACAAATTATATTACTATCAGTAAGCTCCGATTTTAGGTACTGGGGGTTAGGACTTCAACATATGAATTTTGGGGAGACAAAATTCAACCACAACAATCCTTTAGGCTCATGGTAAGGCTCTTTCTCCCAGACCTGATAGATAGTTTGCAAGTTTAATACCTCAGTGTGACCCTGTGATGCCTGCCGCTGAGACAGAGAAGCCCCCATCATGACACAGAGAAACCCTCATAATGTCATAGAGACTGTTAGGTTCCGAACCGGGAGCTGAGCACAGGTCTCTGATTATATTTCACTCTGAAATGTGAGTGACACATAACAAAACACTCTGAAACATGAGTGAAATATGATCAGAGACCTGTGCTCGGCTCCTCTCTGGCAGCGTCTTGGTGAGGATGCTCACTCTAGGACCCTCCCCAAACCCTTTCTCTTTCCTGCAGAATGGCTTCCCCTCCCCAAGGCCCCTCAGCACCTCCCCTGCACTTCCAATACGAAAGGCAGTGGGAGGCTGTGCTTCATCTTCAGCAATGCCTAGGCAGACTTTGAGCCTTGGGAGAAGGCGAATGTCTTGAAGTACCCAAAAGTGCCTTCCTTGAAGGGAGGCTTTGGCTGGCTTTGCAGTGAGGTCTTGGATTTGACCCAGGAACATAAGAAATCGCTGCAGAGATGGTCTTGCCATGGGAACAAGACGACTAACGTGGTGGTATTGCCTGGCTCCTGGAATTGTATGAAATCTCATTAATTAATGAAGCCCACCTACTAATGAGGTGCTCCGTATTTAGGGCCATGTTCCTTCTCAAGGGACCCTGCCCCCAGTGCTTCAGAATTGCGGCTATGAAGTGACATACGCTGGGGAAGAGGACATGGTAAGATTGTGCTGTGAAATAGGAAATGTGTCTGAGAAGTGTGTGTGCGCACGCGTGCGTGTGTGTGTGCATGCATGCCTATGCACTACTCCCGATCTTTTCACAAGACAGAGGAATTTTTCATTGTGTAAAATACACATAACAACATTTCCCATCCTAACCATTTTTAAATGCACACAGTTCAGTGGCATTAAGCATATCCCACTGTGGTGAAACCGTGAGTGCCATCCGTCTTCAGAATTCTTCATTTTCCAAAGGGAAACTCCGTGGCTATCGAACGGTAACTTCTGTTCACAGGATGGTTTCACCAGATGAACTTCAACTTGAATTTGTCCAGTATCATGTTTATCTCTTGCTGTGTCACAAACCACCCCAAAAGTGAGTGGCATAAAACAATAGCCCCATTGTGTTATATGCACAATTTTGTAGGTGAGGAATTGCGGCAGGGCATGCAAGATAGCTGGTCTCTGATTCACAATGGCTCCACCTCAGCTAGGATGACCTGAACAATAAGAGATGGCTGAGGGAGCCCGCTGGAGCTGTGTTATTGGGGTCTTGGTTCTGGCTGCTGGCTGAATTTAATGTGTCTCCATGTTGTGTTTTCTAGGACTAGATTACCCAAGATGGCATTTGCACTGACATGTCTGATGATTTGACTGGGATGCCTAGCACAGTGGGTCTCTTTGAATATGCACCTTCCCATGTGGCTAGCTCAGGCTAACCTTAGAGCAGTGTGGTCTTTCCTAGGGGGATTGGACAGTTGACTCTCTCCAGGGCATGGGTGTCCAAACTTTTGGCTTCCCTGGACCACACTGGAAGAATTGTCTTGAGCCACACATGAACGACACTAACACTAATGATAGCTGATCACAGATTTTTAGCTAAAAAAAAAAAACCTGTGAATAATTAATAATAATAAAACCAGTATCCAGTGTTCTTGTAGGGATCAGTCAGTTCCAGTTTCTAAGAAACCTGATACATATTGGTGCTTGGTGAATGCAGGTTCCCTGTTCCTGGTTGGTGTGCTTCCTTCATGACAGAGGGATTCAGGTCCCACAGAGAACAGTGATGTGGTGGAAAAAAAAAACAGTCTAAAAAACCATCATTAGGTGGGCCCCTAATACATCATAACTGATATGCTTAATACAAGAGGAAATTAGGACACACTATGAAATGTCCTCGCATTCAAAGGGTTGGACACTACTGCTCTAGAGTGAGTATTCCAAGAAGCCTAGGTAGAAACTCAAGGATTCTTATGACTAGGCTTGGGAGTCCCTTCTCCCACATTCTATCGGCCAACCAAGCCACTAAGTCCAGTCCAGAGGAAAGGGGAGGAGAAATCAACTTCATCTTTCAACCAAGAGATGGACAAGGAAGTTGCAGCCATCTTTAACCTTCTAAGCACATCTTGCCTATCAGCCATTATCAAATCTTCTGGATGGTTTCTCCAAGCCCTCCTTCATAGGGTTTTAGGACTGTTGTTAGCCACAAATCTAACCATTTCACCTTACCTCCACACTAAAAATTATTTGACTATTCCATTGCCTCTGGAGGATACTTAAGGATACCCTTGGCATGCATGGCTCAGTACATTCTTCATGGCCTGACCCCTACTTACCTTTCCACTCCTCTCCTCTTGTCCCTGGCTCTCTATCCCAATTTAATTCCTTGTAATTCCAGAAATCCCCTCTGCCATCTTCCTTCTGGGCCTTTGCATGCATACCCTGTGCTGCATCCTGCCTTCCTTGACTATTTCCTAGGGGCAGCAACTCATCCTTCAAACAAGGCTTCTCCCCAAACCCTCTGCACCTCCACCAGGCACACATTTATCTTATGAGCCTTTTCACTCTTGTTTGCTGGTGTCTACCTTCCCTTTAGCCAGGAGTCATATTTTTGCAGGTGTTCTCTTTGCCTAGGAGAGTACATGGGAAGTGGAGTGCATTTTGTCAATGTGACTACATGCGCAGATCAATGAATGCTTTGAGAACAGTCATTGGTGTGGCCAAAGAATAGGTTGGCATTGGAATACCCAAGTGCAAGCATTGAAATTGTCCGTAGGAATACTCAATGTAGGAAATATCTCAAAAATTCCGCTTGAGCTTCTGGAATCTTGGAGCCCTGCTCCCTCAAGTGTGCTCTGCCCTCCATCAGTGCTGTGAAATGATGCTTGGGAAAAGGTGTTCCATGGTGAAACATGTTTGAGAAGTCTAAGATTGAACAAAATTATTTTCCCCCTCTGACCGTAGAAATTAAACACAATGATGGGCATTGGAAATCTTGCAGAAAGTGCTGGATGTAATATTTCCTATACTTATTTCACTTTGGAACTCCGATAGGGCCACTGGTCCATGGTGCACTCTCTGGGAAATGCTCTATTACTCCAGCTTTTCATTGCCTCTCTGCCCACAGCCCCTTCATGGGATACTCCTGCCTATAGCCCCTGCTAACTTGGCAGTGGACCAAATTTCCCTGGTCTCCAGGTATTGGCAAAGGGTGAATCAATGACTAGGAGGTGCCGATCATATTCCCTTTTCCATGGCAGGCAACTGAGCTGAAAGGCCATGAGGAATTGAGGTTGGAGGCAGCCATATTGGCCCATACACAATGTGAGTGACAATGACAGTTCTGTGATATATTAAAATGGCCCTTTACAATGAGGAAATGGAGGCTTAGAGAAGTGAATGAACTGACAAGGGTAAAGCTAGGATGTCAGGGGTCTCCCTGTGCTAAGTGTGAGTTTTTTTCCACCACATCACTGTTCTCTGTGGGATCTGAATCCCTCAGTTATGAAGGAAGCACACCAACCAGGAACAGGGAACCTGCATTCACCAAGCACCAATATGTATCAAGTTTCTTAGAAACTGGAACTGACTGATCCCTATAAGAACATTGGATACTGGTTTTATTATTATCAATAATAATTTTTGAGACAGAATCTTGCTCTGTCACGCAGGCTGGAGTGCAACTTTGTCTCCCAGGCTCAAGCCATTCACATGCCTCAGCCTCCCAAGTAGCTGGGACCACAGGCATATGCCACTGCACCCAGCTGATTTTTCTATTTTCTTTTTAGTCGAGATGGGGTTTCGCCATATTGGCTTGACTGGTCTTGAACTCCTGGCCTCAAGTGATCTGCCCCTCCCTCAGCCTCCCACAGTGCTGGGATTACAAGCATGAGCCACCACGCCCGGGCTGGATACTGGTATTATTGAACCTATTTTACAATGAAGTGACCTAATGGAGGAAACACACTGAGATTAATGAGGGGAGTTAAACTCAAGCTTCATGGCCTTTCTGGATGGCTCAGATGTCTTTGCTTGGAGTGATGTACTTAAAGCATTTTGTTGAAGTCCATCCAGAATGCTTTGGTATCTGCATATGGGCCTGCAGAAAAGCTCAGCCCTCTGAAATGTGTCTTACTAACCCGCAGGAGACCCAACGCCGCCATGGGATTTGCTTCTGCAATGGCTGCTTCCAAGAGCAGTCTTCAGGGGAAAAGGATCAATGGCAAAATTGGTAGATCTAGCAAGGCTTTTGCAATAAAAGCTTTTTATGCTTCTTGTTCAAAGCATTTAAGTGCCTTTTAGATCACAGATTGAACCATCGACATTATAAAGTGGAACCTTTTAATACCGAAATACACTTCCAGAGTAAAATTCCATTATGGGAAAAAGCATTTCACAGCACCAGGCTAGATAATAATTCTCTCACGTGTAATAGGAGGTATGAAATGTTTGATGATAAACAGAGTTTCTCAGTATTGTAATAAGACAACTCACATTGCAACGTGTGTGTGTGTGTGTGTGTGTGTGTGTGTGTGTGTGTGATATACACATAACAAACCACTTCTCATCTCTGGACACCAGTTTCTTTATCTGTAAATAGTGGGAATTGGACTTGATGGGCTTCAAGATGCTTTCTGCTGTCAGATTTTGTGGAAAAGCTGCTTTTTCATTCTGGGTTTCCATTTTCTCATCCTTAAAATGAGGGTTTTTTTTTTTTTTTTGGTATCAATCAGGAAACTTAGTTGCAAGTGATAAAGTGGTTTAAGCGAAAAAAGAAAAAGAAAAAAAGGAGAAATTAAAAAAAGGAATATAATTACTCTGGCTCATGTAACTAAAACTAGAGCTTGGGCAAGAGTGTTTGGAGCAAGAGTGTTTGGAGCTCAGGCAAGGTTGCATCTAGACACTCCAGCAATGTCAGTATTACCAGGACTTGGTTTACCATACTCAAGCTCCCCTTTACACTGACCTCCCTGGCTCACGTAGTGGGATTCTCACTGCTTGGCAATACCAGCAGACAGAGAACTTCTTTCTCCCAATATTTGCAACAAAAGCCTCTGGACTGAATCTCATTGGCTCAGATTGGATGGATGTCTATTCCTGAACCAATCACCATCTTCAGGGTACAAACTGCTCTGATTGGTTAGGCCTCAGTCACATGCTCACTACAGAGCAGAAGTGGTCAGCTCTTTTCAACTGCAAGGTAAAAGTTATAGATGATGGTTCCCCACTGGAATGATGAAGTGCAGGTAATAGAGGAAGGGGGAAACGGTGGCAGGCAATGGAAACAACCAATGTCTATTTGGGGTTTGAACTAGCTTTAGTTGGCCCTGAGGCTTGCCCAAGCTCTAGGAGCTTTGGAATAATACATATTTAGTGCTAGAGGCACTTTTGAGATTATTAAATCCACGTTTTTGCTGAGAGTTGAGGAAACTGCTGCTCAGAAGGGAGAAGTGGCTACTGAAACTACTGAAGCTCAGGTCACTAACACTCATTCCATGCTAAAACTCTCCTATCTGAAGTGTTTAGTTATGGAGGCCTCCTGGAAAGAGCTGACCATGGGGAATCTGGCTGGGACTTTGCTGTTTAAACTGATTCCATTGATAGCAGTCCTTCAACACAGCCAGTTTAGGATCTCTCAATTGACCGATGCCTTCCAAGTTTTCTGATGCGGAATCAGGATTCCCAGGTCTGATTTCTGATTTGCTATGGACTCCTGCTCCAGTTGCTTAACCTCTCAGGGCATCCGTTTCTCAATGTGTGAGTTTACCCTCATACCAAAGCTCCATCTTAGTGTCTCTCCCCACGTGCATGCCCCTAGGGTTTCTCAGGTTCTAGAAGAAGATGATTTAATATAGTCTTCCACAATCTGGGTTTCTAGGAAGGCAAATGAGTTTTGAGAATACAGTGGCTCTCTAATAGAAGTGTTTCAGGCAGTGTGGGACGGCCATATCTCTGGCTTTGGAGAAGATACCCCTGAATTCAAACCTTGTACCTCCATGTATGTGACCCTGAGCAGCTGATTTAACCTCTTTGGGTATGTATTTCCTTCTCTGGAAAGTGGGGACCTTCTGGAGTACTTGTGAGAATAAAACGACACCCAGCACTGGGCTTGGGCCAGAGCATGCTCCAATTTGGAGAGAACATGTAGCCGTGGAGACATGCCCAGCTTCACCCAGGGGCAGGGAAAGTTGACTGTCAAGGCAGTCTTCACTCTTTACCTCCATTAAAGGGAATTATGCAGCAACATCGGCTGCAGTGGGTTGAATTGTGTCTCCCAAAGGGGTACGTCCAAGTTCTAACTCTGGGTACCTGTGAACGTGATCTTATTCGGAAACAAGGTGTTAAAGGATGTGGCGATGAGATCATCCTGGATTTACAGCAGGCCCTAAATCCAGTGACTGGTTTAATTAAAAGAGGAAGGAAAGAGAGATCTGAGACATACAGGGGAGAAGGCCATGTGCAGACAGAGCGAGGATTGGAGAGATGCAGGCAGTAGCCAAGGAAAGCCAGGAGCCACCAGCAGCTGCAAAAGATTCTCTCCTAGAGCCTTCAGAGGCAGCACACCTCTGAGGGCACCTTGCTTTAGGACTTTGGCCTCCAGAACCGTGCACTTCCGTTATAGGTCTCCATGTTGGTGGTCATTTGTTGCAGCAGTCCCAGGAAATTAACACAGCTGCCAGCCTAACACACAATGAAACAGAAACTTTAATGGCCCGGCGTGGTGGCTCACGCTTGTAATCCCAGCACTTTGGGAAGCCAAGGTGGGTGGATCACCTGAGGTCAGGAGTTCGAGACCAGCCTGGCCAACATGGTGAAACGCCGTCTCTACTAAAAATACAAACAATCAGCTGGGCATGGTGGTGCATGCCTGTAGTCCCAGCTACTTGGGAGGCTGAGGCAGGAAAATTGCTTGAAAATCTGGGAGCTGGCGGTTGCAGTCAGCCAAGATCATGCCATTGGACTGCAGCCTACAGCCTGGGCAACAAGAGCGAAATGCCATCTCAAAAAAAAAAAAGAGAGAGAAAAAAGAAAAAGAAACTTTACACATTCAGTGGCACTGACTCAAACTGCTTTTCTGGCTACAAAAGCATTCTTATCTCTGTCCTTCTCTCTCCCTCTTTTCCCTCCCTTCATTCGTTCTCAGCATGTGCCCTATCTTTATGTTCAGTCTGATTACCCATATAAATTTTCCCTACTGAGCTGATTAATCAAAATACTGAGCCATTCATACTACACTTAGGAATTCCTGATCATGCTTAAAAATAGTCAGTAACAGATATGTACAAATAAACCCAGCTATAAACGAGAGTGATTATTGGTGATTTAATTCACTCCAGGATCACAAGGGGGTGAAATCATATGGCATGGATGCGTTTTCAATGATATATTTTTGCTAGCAGGAGAGATATTAATACATTATACGTGCTCAGGCATTGGTAAATCAGCCATACCAAATGATTCATTTATTCATTCAACAAATATTTAGTGGATGTGGACCATGTGCCAGGGGGTAGGTAAGTGCCCTACCCAAGAATCTTCGCCTAGAGCAGAAGACAAACCACCATATATGCAATTACATTTGGATATTGAGTTTGGTGATGGGTGCTTTAAAGGAAAAACGCAGGGCACAGACAGAGAGGCCGTGGAGGGCAGTGGCAAGGGCATGGGCTTTAGGGTCTATCATCCTAAATCACAACCGGAGGGAGGCTTGCTAAAAGAAAAGCAGTTTATTTGGGAACAGAGCATTGGAATGGGGAAATGCATGCTCTGGTAAACTACGTGCATACTCGGGAAGGTAAAGGAAGACAAAGGTTTTTAAAGAAGAAAAATGAGGAGGATTACACAATTGTTTGGAAATAATTATCCTTGGCTACAAAGATCAATAACAAGGGTGATGCCAGTCTGAGGTTAGACAGGCAGTTGCTGGGAAGATGTCCTTGCAGAAGGATATTTTTCCGCAATGGCTTTTGTGCAAGATTGTGGTTTTTGCAGTCTTTCGTGAGAGTTTTTAGTCAGAGACATACAAGCATGAGGAACTTCTCTTCATGGCCTTCCCCAGCTGTCTTTGTTAGGATTTCCTTAATATCCATGACTTCATTTTGATTCTGACAACTTTGACAAGCCAGACCAGGGGGATTTGAATCCCAGCCTTAAACTCAATGACTGTGTGCCTAAAACAACTACTTGACATCATTGCATCTCTGTTTCTTAGTTCCTTAGAACTTGGACATAGCCTTTCATCTTCAGTCATGGTCTTTTTGTGGGTTTTTAATGGACAGCCTGAAATGTTTATTAAGCTCCTCTGACTCAGTGGGACTCAAACCCCAAACTTGGTCTTCCCCACAGTGGGCAGTTGTTGAAATCTGTGCATTGTTCTTTTAGCCTTCCAATTATTGTTTCCTCTTTGGGCTCCTCGAAATCTTGCTCATGCATGTGCAATTCACTAATCAGCCAGTGATTTCAGCGGTGTATATATGGGGGTTTTAAGGTCGCCCCTTGTGGCTACCCCCATTCTGGGACGTCTGCCTTCCCTCGTTTCCAATTGTTTTAGCAGTTCAGAACACCATCCCCTGACTCCTCAGGGTAATAAAACTGTGGTTTTCCTCTTTTTTTTTTTTTGAGACAGAGTCTCATCCTGTTGCTCAGGCTGGAGTGCAATGGCATGATCTCAGCTCACTGCAACCTCTGCCTCCTGGGTTCAAGCTATTCTGCTGCCTCGGCCTCCCAAGTAGCTGGGATTACAGGCTCGTGCCACCACGCTTGGCCAATTTTTTGTATCTTTAGTAGAGACGGGGTTTTACCACGTTGGCCAGGCTAGTCTCGAATTCCTGACCTCATGATCTGCCTGCCTCAGCCTCCCAAAGTGCTGGGATTACAGGTATGAGCCACCACACCCGGCTAGTTTTCTTCTTGAGTTCTAGCCACACTGTGGCATGCAGAGTGGGAAGTGTCCTCAGTAGAAAAAATAAACAAGGCTGTCCCCCAGGGTGGCTCCTTCTTTCAAGGGTCAAATCCCCTTTGGTTTCTACCTGCTTTTGGCTGCTGTCCAGTGGGAGGTTAGTATGATGGAAGCTACTTCACCTTTACCACTGACTCTGATTTTTTTTAAAATCTACACTCACTTCTTAGGGTGAGCCACTCCCATCTGCAGCATGCAAACAGATGTTAATAATTCCCAAGTTTTCATCTCCACTCCTTGATATCCATTAGATTTGAACATAAAGATCCAAACATAAGCTGGGTGCAGTGACTGACACCTATCATCTCAGTTATTTGGGAGGCAGAGGCAGAAGGATCACTTGAGCCTAGGAGTTCAAGACTAGCCTGGGCAATAGAACAAGATTCCATCTCTTTAAAAAAATTCTAATTTATATATAGAGAAAAAGGCCTTGAAGACTTAGAAATTGGAGCCAAAGAAGAAATGTTAGCATAAGGAGCTTTCGTAGAGAAAAACAGAAATCAGGACAAAGCAGTGTTATAGAAGGCAAGAGAAGAAAGTACTTGAAGAAAAAGAGAATGGTCAATTGTGGTGAATGTCGAAAGAGCCCTGGTGAGATAAAAACTGAAAAATGGTCATAGTAATTAGTACCATGTGGTCATGGGTGGCCTTAGCAAGAATGCTTTTGGTGGTATGAAGGAGGTAGATGCTGCATTAGAGAGGGGTAACGTATGGCTGGAGATGAGGAAGTGAAGACAGAGATCCATCCAAAGAGAGGGGCTGGAGCTAAGGAGGTGCTATCCCTGGAGAGTCAAGAGATGAGGGTAGCAATTTCTCAAATGCACTGAGCCTCTTTCATACTTCCATGCCTTTGCATATGCCCTTCTCCCTGCCAGGAATGCCCTTCCCATCCCTATTTGCTTGAGTCATATCTACTCCTTTTTCAGAACCTCACTCGAGGGTCCAGCCTTACCCACCAGCCCCTTCCCTCCACTGGGTTGGCTATTTCTCCTCTTTGCTCATTCATTTCCTCCCTCTCACCACTGTCATAACTACTGGTGATTAAATAACATTCTTTCTTTCCCTATGAGTTTTTAAATAAATGGAAGTATAGGCATAGAACTACACAGATGATATCAAACTGTTAGCCTTATTATATGTAAAGCTTGATTGGAGAATATGGGTTGACCTGTGGCCGATTGAGCTTCCTTAGACTTTGGCTCTAGATCTAAAGTTTGGGGCAACTCTGCTGAGGCCAGCCATCCACAGCCAAATGCAAAGAGTCCCTGCCCCACACCTGTGAGCCTCCAGAGAGCGATTTGTCCTTCCAGATCTGAGTTAGGAAGTCAGGTCTTGGGCCTGACCCAAGCTTTCCTTCCTTCCTTCCTTCCTTCCTTCCTTCCTTCCTTCCTTCCTTCCGTCCACGGAGTCTCACTCTGTCGCCCAGGCTGGAGTGCAGTGGCGCAATCTCGGCTCACTGCAAGCTCCGCCTCCCGGGTTCACACCATTTTCCTGCCTCGGCCTCCCAAGTAGCTGGGACCACAGGCGCCTGCCACCATGCCCGGCTAATTTTTTGTATTTTTAGTAGAGATGGGGTTTCACTGTGTTAGCCAGGATAGTCTTGATTTCCTGACTTCGTGATCCGCCCACCTCGGCCTCCCAAAGTGCTGGGATTACAGGCGTGAGCCACCGCGCCCGGCCCAAGCTTGCTTACACCTTGGAGGCAGGGGCAGGCAAGCAGATAAAGAGAGACAGTGAGAGAGTGGGTGGGTCAGGGGAACTCAGCCTCATGTTGGATTCTTTCTCCAAGTCTTACTAATCTGGCAAGTCACTTCTCTTTACTTGGGAGGAGTGAGTGGGAGAGAGGCTACAATTTCTTCCCAAGAGTACATCTCCTGGGGTGTGGAATTGAACTTTCCTCATGAAAACTGGCCAGTGGGAGCAGAAAATCCCCTCATAATGCCACCGTCCCCTTGTCCTATCACCATAAGTTTGTGTCCGTCTGCCCCCATAGAGTGTGGCCACCTGAGGACAGCAATCTTTTCTTGCTCATTCCTAGCCTGAGAGCCTAGCACAGTGTCTGAGACACACTAGGTGCTCAGTCTTTATTTGTTCAATGGTAAATGAATAAATGTCAGATTAAACCAATGGAGGCACCCAAAGGCCCTGCAATATGTCCTGACTCCTCTTAAAGCTGCTTAACAGATTTGCAAAACACCTGAGGCTTATCTCTGTGTTAAGCTGAGACCAGTGACAGTGAGGGGAAAGAATGATCAAGTTCACAAATTATCCTTTGGTTTATATTTTAATTCCCAAAGATAAATGGTACTTCAGTTAGATCATGCTTTCTGTCTCTTTTGCAGGTGTTAGCTTATGAAAATATTGGCTGAGCTCAGCTCCCTGGTGTGAAATGCAAGTCCCGGGAAATTGAAACATACTTGTGTGTGGTAGCCTGGTTTCTTTTATTAAGGGTCACTAATGGTCAGCAATCAAGCCACACCTGTGAGAAACAAACAACAATTGGCTTGTTTGCTTGAAGTGAGTATAATGTATCAACTTGCTGATTGTTTATTCTCTCTCTTCATGTATGAGCTAAAGACATTTGTGCAGAAAGAGAGAGAGGAAAATGCCCACTTACCTCATTTTAGTAGGCAGTGTGGAGTTATCATGGCTTTGGAGTCAGACAGCCTGGGCTATAAAACCCCACTGTCACTAACTAGCCATAAGCACAACTAAAGATCCTGTTTCTCCTCTGTTAGGTCGCGGTAATCATACCTGTCTTTCAGAGTTGATAGTGAAGGTTAAACAATCAGCATTGTCCGCAGGCCTCCCATAATAGGAGTGCCACACAATTCCTTTATTATTATTCTTATTTTCTTATTAGAAATTCAATGTGGAATGTTTTCTTTATTATTTAATATTTTTTTCCTTTTAGGAATTCAATGTGGAACATAGTTTCATTCCTGTCCCATTCTGCTATTTTCCTAGGAATTCTGTCAATCTATTTAACATTTAAAAGCAGTTGCATCAACATCTCTCTCTCTCTCTCTCTCTCTCTCTCTCTCTCTCTCTCTCTCTCT
>NC_045439.1:9499160-9632764 GCF_002776525.5 Piliocolobus tephrosceles | reverse complement strand
TCTCTCTCTCTCTCTCTCTCTCTCTCTCTCTCTCTCTCTCTCTCTCTCGGTTCACGCTCTGGCCTCTTAGAAGTTTCCCTCTAATCTGAGTGACAGAAGAAGAAAGGACTCCTGATGGGGCTCACACATAGGTGCTGCAAGATGCTGGTGCAAGATGGAAACGGAGCACTGAGCCCGGAGCCACAGCCCAGACTTCAGGAGGGGCAGGGGGAGCCAACCTCTGGGGTGTGGGGATTGGCCCAGATCAGAGCCGCGCAGCTCTGCAGCTCTATGGTCATGTGTTAGTATACTAGGGCAGTCATAGCAAAATACCAGACAATGAGTGACTTGAACAAGAGAAGCTTATTTTCTCACAGTTTACTCCTGTTCTCACAGTCCAACATCAAGGTGTTAGTAGAATTGGTTTCTCCTGAGGCCTCTCACAGAGTGTGGATGGCCGTCTTCTCCTTGCATCTTCAGAGTCTTCCCTCTGCATGTCTCTGGGTCTGAATTTCCTCTTTGTGTAAGGACACCAGTGAGACTGGATGAAGGCCCACCCCTATGACCTCATTTTTAAGTGATCACCTCTTTATAGGCCCTGTCTCCAAATACAGTCACATTCTGATGTTTTAGGGGTTAGGACTTCAGCACAGGAATGAGAGGGGATGGAGTTTAGCCTGTAACACCACCAAACCAGTGCCTGAGGGAGACAGTCCAGGACACAGGTGAGACCTGATGCTCTGAGACCCATCAAATGCATCCCATGTGAGATTCTATCTCCTCCACTGTCTGGGATTTGGTCTTGGGGCAAGCTACAGAGAGGGCCCTTCTCAAAGACACCTTGGCAATGACACCCTTTCTCCCTTCCTTCTTCTCTCTGTTCCTCATTTTAGGAAACATATCCACTGTTGCACTGGAAAAAGGTTTTCTGAAACTTCTGCTGTGCTCTGGCCTTTCCTCCAAGGCCTTGACATTTGATACTCCAAAGCACACATTTCTGAAACTCTGAAAATCTTCTCTGAAATACACTGCTTCTACCATGAGTTTCAAGATTGTATTTTAAAATTCGGAAGCCAAGAATTGCCATCATCTTTGTTCCCTTTCTTGTGGCATTCCTTGAGGCATGGGGCTGGAAAGCCCTTGTTGCCTGAGCAAGGAGGAAACCATGAGGTCAGAGAAATTGGTCGGGGAGCAGAGAAGGGGACATGGTAATTCATATAAATAGACTATAGCCTCTGAATTTTGTCTTCTCGAAGAACCCTGGCTCACTAAGGTTTCTGTGACACCTCAACTGATGGGACAGCTGCTAGTGTGCCAGTCACTTGACATTTATCTTGATAATCAGATTACAGATTTCTGAGGATCAGGGACATGCACCCATCTTTGCTGTGCAATCCCATATTCCCTTTGACATAGAGGAGGAACATAATCATTGACATCATACAGCTGCATTCAAATCCTGACTCTACCTCTTTTTAGCTATGTGACTTTGAGCAAGTTGCCTAAGTTCTCCGAGGCTTAATTTCCTCACCTGTCAAATGTGCTAATAATGATACCTATTTCTGGGAAGAGCTGCTGAGAAGACTGAATGAGATATGAGATATAAAATGCTTAGGACCATGGTTGGCACATGGTAACTGCCAAAATATGTTAGTCATTATTATTTAAAATATTTGTAGATAGATGAATGGATAGGGTGTGGGTTTAGCTGCAGCACAGTGGTGGCAATGGTGATGATGTGGGGAAAAAGGGGAAAAATGCATTTTCCATGCAGTAACTATATTTGGCAACAAGTCTTTCCAATTCTCTGTAATAAAAGGATTTTGTTTTGCTCAGAGCCCCCTTTGAGTCTCATAATAATGCTTATATATAGTGCCTTTTGTCCCAGAATCTTGGAGCAGCCCTGAAATCAAAACACGACAGGAGTTGGATGGTTGCAAAAATAAAAGCAACAATTTGCTTTTGTTTTTGACAAAACTCTCCTTCCTTTCCCAGTTTGCAAGTTGGCGACTGGATATGAACATGTATGTATATTTGACTTGAGTCTATGTCTAGCCACGGACAATAAATGATAACAGCTGCTTGTAGCTTGGCTCTGGCACATGGAGTGATATGAGAGGCAGACCTCATGATGTTCAGAAGGAGAGCAATAAGAGAAGGATGAGCAGAAGGAGGAGGGAAAGCCCTTACTAAGTGCCTACTAGGGCCAAGAATTGTATAGAGGCTATCTCATTTAATCCCAACAGCCACTGTCATTCATAGATGAAAAGGAGGCTCAGCAAGATTAATAATTTATACAAGGTCACACAGCAATTAAGTGGTAGAGGAAAGTTTCAGATTCAGGCCTCTCTCAATCACGAAACCCACGTCCTATTGCATTAACACATTGCTTCTCTTTCTCCAACGGTATTTGTCTTCACTTTCAAAGAGTGTGAAGTGAAAGAAAGGAGGAAACCCTCACCCTTGGGTTTGGGGGCATTGGATGCAGTGTGCAATGTGAGAAGTAAAATGAAGAGGAGAAATGATCTGGAGAGACTTTCTGATGAAGCAAACACCAAGTATCCTAGAATTTCAACAAATCTAAGACTCCGTCAAGTGTTAGATACCCCATTATTTTATGTATTATTAATGAGGAAAAAAACACTGCCAATTATAATTGGCATTGATTGAAACATACATCCAGATTTCAGAGGTATTCAAATAGGAAAAGCATTCATCATAGAATTGATGATAGATTGCACTTATTGGTGTCTCTTTTCTCTCCTGTATTAGTCAATGTTTAACATGGGACATAGTTAACTGTATCCTGTTAACCTGTTAACCTGCTAGATGTTTAAAGCACAAAGGGACTTAATATAGGGATTAAAATATTGAAGGGCCAGGCTGGTAGGCACTAGCTCAAGCACTGCAGAACTGCCTTGTCAGGGGAGCCACCAGCTCTGCAACAATCTAAAGGGGAAGAATGAGGAGGCTGCCACTGGCGCTAGAGAGTTTTAAGAACTCTGCAGGAGTTTTAGCCAACTGTACTGTTGGAGCTAATATAACCCATAAGACTTTCCTCACTTCTGAAATTAATTGCAAAATTTGAGGGGCTCCCTAAACCTTCTTCAGTTTGGATAATTTGCTAGAAAGATTCCTAGAACTCATTAAAAGCTGTTATACTCATGGGTATGGTTTATTACAGGGAAAGGTTACAGGTTAAAATCAGCCAGGAGAAGCAGCAGAGGCTAGAGAGGGTTCCAAATTCACAGTTGTGTGGTCTTCTTTTCACGGAGTTAGGATGGCGTTTCTTCCCAGTATCACTTTGTGAAAATACACATGGAGTGCTGTGGACCAGGGAGGCACATCCAAGTCTTGGTGTCCAGAGTTTTTACTGGGGCTCTGTCACGAAGGTATGGTTGTCCATATGACTGATCTCAGTCTCTGGTCCCTGTTGACCACACTGACACAGTGTGACCCAAAGCACTCACCCTAAATTGCCTTGCTGGTGTTTCTGGCATGAGCAAGCAGCATCCTAAGACCATCTGGTGTGACCAGCCTCCACCCTAAATTATATTCAGACTATTTGATGACCCAAGGCCCCCAGGCAAACTAAGACACTTCTATCTAGCATGATATTCTAAGGGCTTTCAATTGCGGAGAATGAAGGCCAGACCTCTCTTTGGGCAAGGTCCATATCTTTACTACATAAACTCACAACTATATCGGGAGGCTGATACTGCTTCCAACCCAACATGTGAGCGTCTTCTGAGTCATTACATTAGGGACAAGGCAGTGGAACACGGCTGTGGAAAAATCCCAAGACAACACCATGACCATGTTGCCACCTCACCCTGCCCTCCAAATCTTTGAGGACTTTAACTGATGGAACTTTTTGCATCCAGAGCCCTAAGTACTAGGGTTTCTGGGAATTGCAATTTTAGTTTTGCAGCCTGTACAGTAGGAAAGTACAGAAGAAGGCAGTAGAAATGGATGCTGAGTGTTGACAGATCATATCGAGCACACCTCCAAACAAGGCGGCAGAAACCAACCCACCTGCAGGCAGCTTACATCATCCTCAGCTCAGAGAATTTCACCAGGGTACTGTGAAACAATTCAGTCATTCTTGGAGGCCCATACATTATATTTCCCTCTATTATTAATTGCTCAAGATTTCAGGGAGATAAAATAGCCGTGGCATTTTGAAAACCATCTCAGAAGATATAAGCATATCAAATGGTGAGTGTTTGGTGAACCCCACGGTAGAATGGTTAAGCATTTGGTCTTCTGAGTCAGTAGAAACTTTGGCTTAAAGCCCAACTGCATCATTTACTAACTGTGTGAACTTCAGCAAGTGACTTGCCTTCTCTGAGCTCCGATATCCTTATCTCTACACTGGGAGTAAAGTTACCAACCTCCTAAAATATTGTAAAGATTTCTGGAAATGGTGTTTATAAAGTATTAGTGCGGTTCCTAGCGAATGCTTCAAACTCAATAAATGGAAGCTGCCATCGTCAGTGTCATCATCATTATCGTTACCATCATCACCACCACTGATGTCATTATCAGGAGGAAGAAAAGAAGAAGGAAACATTTTGTAGGCTTTTAAAACTTCTTTCATCCACTTCTGACCTCAGAATAATTACTATAATCTATTATTTTGTCATACTATCTAAAAGAACCTATCTGTACCATTGTGGGAGGAACCATATTAATTCAGCAGAGTAACTGGGTTCATGCTGCCTTCTCTACCTTCTCAGGCTTCTCTGTGAGGCCTAGGAGAACACTTCGCTCTTCTTGCTGCATTCTCACTGTGTGGAGTCTGTGTACCTCCAGTTAGCTCTTTCCTCATTACCCTTTCCTGTGTCAACAGCTGTGATTGATATCAGGATGGATTCAAAGTCAGGCGGCTTTATTGGCCACCAGCAGTGTGACCTTGAGCAAATCAGTTAATTTCACTGGGGCTTTGTCTCTTCATCTGGACACTGGAGTCATATTACCCACCTCACAAGGTTACATGAGATGGTTTTCCCAGCATGTAATAGGTTCGCATAAACATCATAGTTACTAGAATTCATGGACATGTCTGGTTCTCCCACTGTATTATAAATGTGTTAAGGACTATATTAGTCTGTTCTTACGCTGCTAATAAAGACGTACCTGAGACTGGGTAATTTATAAAGGAAGGAAGTTTAATTGACTCACAATTCAGAATGGCTGGGGAGGCCTCAGGAAACGTACAGTCATGGCAGAAGGGGAAGCAAACATGTCCTTCTTCACAGGGCGACAACAAGGAGAAGTATGAGTGAGAGGGGGAAAAGCCCCTTATAAAACCATCAGATCTCATGAGAACTCACTCCTCCCCATGACTATGGGAACTATAATTCAAGATGAGATTTGGGTGGGGACACAGCCAATCCATATCAGACACGCTGCCTGACACATGGTAGATCCTCAAAAGTCCTTGCTCAAAGGGAAATAAGGGTTCTGGGCACTTGTGATGAGATAAAGCATCAAGAGCGGGTGGGGGAGTACAAACCAGGGTCAGGGTACTCAGCAGACCCTGATCACATTCTGCCCCTCACTCCTCTCTCCTTCCCTTTCTCCCAGGAAGTGATATTTCCTTGGGCTTTTCCTAGGCCATTTACACTGAGTAAGGACACCCTAGTGACTTTGTTCTGGATAGATCAAAGCCCTTTTCAAACATTACCTCATCTGCCTCCCATCAGCCTGGGGTGGCAGAGAGCTGGTTGGCCCAGAATGATTGTTCCCATTCTACAGGTGAAAACAACAAGGACAAGGATGCATAAACTGACTCACAAGTTGAATCAGTGCCTGCTGGGCAGCCCGCCAGGACAGTGTTGCTTCCTAATGACTATGGCGTTTGTTTGAAGTTTATAGATTGAGTTTCTGCCACGGTGGAGCCAAGACCAACCTCCTCACATTTTCCCAAAGTGCCTGGATTATTTTTATTTCTCTATTCCTTTGTGTTAGGGCTCCCGTAGATGAAAAAAAAAAAAAAAAAAAGGAACTCTGGGGTCTGACTATGCAGCAAATCAATACAGATCCCATGTATAAATTTTTAGTTGGTTTGCCTTTACTGGGAAGCTGGAAAATTTTTATTAATGAAGTCACCCTGCTTCATCCATGATGACCCCTTAACCAGGAATCTCAGTACTAGCCTATGACAGCATTCTGTACAAGGCTCCACCACTGTGCTAAAATTATTTCTTTATAAGAATTGTCCTCATGTATTGATGCTGGGCATAAAGGGGGCGGTAAAAAGAACATTTGGAAGTAGATTCAGGGGACCAAGAATCATCATCTAAATTCTTTGAGAAAAAAAAAAAATAAATAAATAAATAAATAAATTCTTTGAGATCTTTTCCCCTCTAAGAATTGGGGAAGTAATGTGTGTGAAAAATCACAGTGCCTGACAAATAGTAGGGACTCCTTAAACATTAGTTAAACCAGAATCCCTGGAATTTGGTTCAATCCCTGGCTCACAGTAAGTGCTCTGTAAACATTTGTTTGGACTGTATAGGTATTTTGAATATATGGCAGGATTATTTTTATGAGCATTTTCTGCCTAGTTTAATTCTTAATTTTTTTTTTTTTTTTTATTTGAGACAGAGTCTCACTCTGTCACCAGGCTGGAGTGCAGTGGCACGATCGTGGCTCACTGCAACCTCTGCCTTCTGGGTTCAAGCGATTCTCCTGCCTCAGTCTCCTAAGTAGCTGGGATTACAGGTGCCACCACGCCTAGCTAATTTTTTGTGTCTTTAGTAGAGACAGGGTTTCACTATGTTGGCCAGGTTGATCTCAAACTCCTGATCTCATGATCTGCCAGCCTTGGCCTCCCCAAATGCTGGGATTACAGGCATGAGCCATCAATTCTTAATTTCTAAAGCCCACCAACGGCAAGTCCTCACTGGTCAATCTTATGTATGACCCTGATCTTGATACCAAGCTATCAACTCATAAAAACGTATCGAGGGTCTCCTAGCTTCGAGAGTTGTATCCCCATCTACAGCATTTCAGATGTGTTGTTTCTGTGACAGCAGCTTGGACTGGTGTCCTGCCATGCTCTGCACTGGGAAGACATCTCAGCATGTGTGGATGATGTTGTAGGTGCTGGCAACTGCCTTGGAACATGGTTGCACGTAAGGAGTGTTTAACAGTGAGCCATCAGATGAAGGGTGCCAGGGCCAAGAGCTCCAGAATAAATACATTCCATTCTCACCTTGCACTGTTGCTGATTTAACTGTGCTTTAAGGCCAGCCAATTGTCAACCCAGCATGGAAGCAGGGACATTTCTTCACATGTCTATTGTGAGGTTAGGGGAATACGGTCACACTGTGACAAATAAGTCCTGTTTCAAGTTTTCTTAGCATGTGTGTGTTTGTATGTGTGTGGGTGTGAGTATGTGTGTCTTTCTCTCAGTGGATCCTGGCCACAGAGTCTTGCTGGGGGATTCCACACCCATGAGATGTGCAAATCTTGAGACTTTTTTGCTGACAAATTTTATCAAGTGTTCACCTTGCCCATGTGTTTCTGTTAGGGTCTCAACAGGAAGCGGATGACATAATTCAAAATAGGATAATTTGAGGAAGGTTATTTGCAATGAGACTATTTACAGTGGTGTTGGGGGTAGGAACCACGACAGAGGGAGCAGTAACTTGTGGGTCAGCAGCAGCCGTGATGTTATCACTTCCAGACCTGAGGCACAAAGGAAGGGCTATTACCGCAAACTGGAGGGAGGGCCAGGGAGCAGTGACCTTCAGCTGAGGGATCTGCCAACTGGAGGTGACCTTGCCAGTAAGGATCCAGGGGCCTAATCTACTCTAACCGACCTTTCTTTTTCCTCCAATCATCTGTGGGGTTCTCCACTGAGCACACCCTAAAGCCAGGGAGCCCAGGGAGTGCGAAGCAATTTGTAGAGGTCAGCCTCCTGGGGCAGAGGGCAGGCAGGAGAAGTATTTGGAGCATACGCAGACGAGGGTATCTGGAGGGGAAAATGTAAGACATCAGGCACTATACTGAACTGTCTAATGGACAGAGTGATTCCAGGTTTTGTGGGGACTGAAGTTCACATAATTTTGGAGGATCTACTTTAAGAAAAATCAGCTGGGTGTGGCGGCTCACGCCTGTAATTATAGCACTTCGGGAGGCCGAGGCGGGGTGGATTGCTTGAGCTCAGGAGGGCAAGACCAGCCTGGGCAACATGGTCAAACCCTGTGTCTACAAAGAATACAAAAATTAGCCAGGAGTGGTGGCCTGTGCCTGTAATCCCAGCTACTTGGGGGGTTGAGGTGGGAGGATTGCTTGAGCCCAGGGGGTCGAGGCTGCAGTGAACCGAGATTGCGCCAAAGCACTGCAGCCTGGGTGACAAAGTGAGATTCTATCTTAAAAAAAAAAAAAAAAGAAAAGAAAAGTAAAATTGACAAATAAAAAACCAAAAAGCTATGTAAACTCATTGAGGGACTTGCGCAAGTGAGGTCCTGAAGCTTATGCCTCATTGGCTTCATTGTTAATTTCCCTCTGCCTGTGACTTCAGTGATTTTGACCTAGAACAGTGACCCAGTGCCCAATAAGCTTTCAGTCTCATGGGTGATGGAGACTTAGCTGATTATAATAAGCACAACGCAAACTGTGGCATATGTTGATTACAGATGAAACACTGCAGATGGTTAGGTAGACATTGAGATAGGCTTTGCAATAGGCTTCGAAAAACAGTAGGATTTAGACACATGTCAATGATTGGGCAGAATAATACTAATACTATCTGCTATTTATTGAGCACCAACTAAGTTTAAAGTACTGTCTATAGATTATTTCATTTAATCCTAACAGAAACAGGAAACTTATTTTGCATCCAACTCTCTGCCAACACAATAAATCAAGCTACTAAGAACAAGGCTGTAAACCGTATTTCCTAGAAGGCTAGGGAGCAGAAGGACGGGGATCTCCCTTTGCAGCGAAGAGACTCCAACTCCCAGGATGCCTTGGGAGCGCTGGACCACAGCTCCCGGCATTCCCGGGGAGGCGCGGGGCTAGCGTAGCCTCCGTCCCGCCCCGCCGCATTCCCGCTCGTCCCGCCCCTCCCCGTCGCCTCCGAGCCAATGGGAAGGCTCCATACTGCAGGGTGCGAAGGGGCCGGTGCCGCTGCTGGGTTGCGAGTCGGCGAAAGCGGCGGGAAGTTCGTACTGGGCAGAAGGTGACGGATCTGCGGCTTAGGGTAGGGAGGCCGCAGGCGACACTGCTCGAGGACTCGCGCGCCGAGCTGGGGGCGCGGAGGAGGGCGGCCGGGGGCTGGGCCGGCACTGGGCCTTCCTGGCAGTCTGTGGGTCCGCCGGGGTGCGGGAGGCGCCGTCAGCCCCGGCCGCCCCGCCGGACCGCGCTCCGCCGAGTGGCTTCCGCCTGCGCGGGCGTTCACTCTTTGCTTGTCTCGCTCGGGCCCCGCCGGCGGTCCCGGGGATGCCTGGCTGGCCAGGCCGGCCCCCATCTGAGCTCCACGTTCTGGACGCGCGTGGTGTCGCGGCCGAGCTCGCAAACGCCGCCTCGGGCCTCGCCGGGAAGCCGGGTCTGTCAGGCGGGGCTCCGGGTGAACACCGCAGGCGAGGCCCCTGCCCCGCGGAGCTCTCTGTCTAGAAGGGAAACAACACACGTAGCTGCGATGCTTTGCGGATACGGACATGCTTTCTTAGAAACGGGACAGGCAATTGCGGGCTAGAGGAATGGGCGCGAGGCTCTTTAGGTTAGGTGATCCGGGAGGGCATCTCAGAGGATGTGACCTTTGACTTGAGATCTGAGAGGGAAGAGGGAGGCTGACCCCTGAGGATAGCAGCCAGGCCTGGGGACCGCGAGGCCGCCCGTTATTTCCCTGTCACGTCGCGGGGAGGCCCCGTGGTCTTGTACTTGAGGGTCTGTCTGGTGCAAGGCAGTTAGAGCCGCTTGTGGGTTTTGCAAAGGAGTTTCGTATCCTGTTCGACAGTTCCTCCTCTGTTCTGCCCCTACCTGGCAGGGTGACATCCTTTACTGATGCAGCTCCATTCAAGGGCAACGCATAGTTTTTCCTACCACTGAAATCGTATTTTGGTTCTCGTGTCGAAACTCTTAGGTGATTGAATTAAAATTCGACAGACAGCAGCAGAGTCAGACACTGTAGGTTCCTGTTAAGGCCACCCATTTTTCTGATGTCCTTTCTTTCAAGTCACCCGTTTTTGTTTTCCTTTGTATAGGCTCTTGCCTTCCCTCTCCTGTGTCCCTTTCTTGGAACAACTTGGAAACACCAGTTTTGCTATTGGGAGGATGTTTTAGGGAAGTGTTGAAGAACCTCATTAATTATTGTGTGTGTGTTTTTCTTTTCTTTTCTTTCTTTTTTTTTTTTTTACACTGGAATTGCCCATCTGTTGAATCTGAAATTCAAAAGAGTAAAAAAAATGTAGGGCAGCATTTGTTTTCAAGAGTTCGCAATAAAGGAACCTTTCTTTATGACATGCTGAGCATGATACTTTGGGGGAGAATTTAATCTAGAATTTTGAAGAGTTTTCAGAAGGAAGCAAGGGTTCTTTATATAGTCATTTTATGTAGGTTACGTTTATGTTCTTCAAAATGGCATGTAGTGATTGGAATTAAATTTCTGGGTGGATATTATTATGTTCATCTGTTACCTATAGAAGGGAATGTAACTTAGTCACTTAATAATAGCTTTCTCTGTTGATGCTACCACAGATGGTATTCTCTACATCTCAACATTGCTGATCAGATTCTGTGTTAATACAGTAACACAACTTGAATTTAATAACAATAAACTTGTGTTAGGCGTTACTGTCAACTTAGTTCTGGTATGTAGTACAAATACCAGCTTTATAGTGCAGTGGCTTCTTGTTATGCTCAGTGCTGCAAAAATTATGAGAGGATATTTGTTAAACAAATGAGATAATGGAGTAATGTGTTAAGCATAGAGCCTGGCATATAGTAAGTTAGTAAGTGCCCAGGAAATGGTTATATGGAAAGCTTATGCTAAGTTTTATTCCAGTATGCAAGTGTATATTTTAAAAATAACAGTAATGCATTCAAAATGTTGACAGACCCTAAAATTAAATTTCTTAAAGGAAATAGGCCAGCTTTTTTTTTTAACCTTGAGAACTAATGTGAAATAATAATAAATATATAAGTGAAATGTCCCAGATGTCTAGAGATGAAAAAAACAAGATTTTAATTTTGACAGCTATAGTTTTTTTCTTAAAAGCATCCCTAATAAGATATAATGTACTATGATTAGGATTGTGATTTGAAAAATAAAACTTTAAAAATATTTTTGATTTGGAAAATAAAACTTATTTGGAAATGAAGCGAAGCTTTAAGATTTACCTTATATCAAATGAAGGATGTCTCCTGAATTTATGCAAATGTGCAAATGCTTATATCTCCATAGATCAGGCAGTGAGCCTAATGGGAATTAAATGCTGCCTCTTTGTGCGTGTGAGTGAGGCTTTCATGAAAATTGCTCTTGATGGGTTCTGAGAATGGATTGGTAACTGAATAGGACTGGAGAATATTTTTCAGACTGGTTGGATATTTTACATGCTTGCCAGGGTTATTTTTCGGAGAAGAAATGGACTCATTTATTCACCAGAGATCACATGCCCCCTATTTGCAAGGAATTGTGCTAGGTGCAAAGTCTATTCTTGCTATTGTAGTGTTTTGCTGAAGCAAGTTTTCTTTATTTTAAATTAATGTGCGTCTGTTTTGTTTTTTTTTTAAACGTTATCTAGCATCCAGCACAGAATAATCCAATGAATGTGTAGGGCACATTTGAAAAACTGTACTATTAATGTTAAAATGTAGAAAATGTTTAATAAAGGTGCAAGATTAATTTAAAAGGGTGATAGAACCCTAATAAAACATTTAGGTAGGTGTTGTAACCAAGATGTAATTTTACCCTAGGATAAGTTTGGCTCCTTTGATCAAAATTCCTGTGAATCTATTTCTCATTGCCATTATAAAGATGCAGAGGGCTGTGTCCTTTCAATTTTTTTCCCTTTGGTGCTTGAATGATATTTAAGCACCCAGCATTCCAAAGTTGCTATTTTGAAGTAATTTCATGCACTTTCCCAATTACTCCTGCTCCATCTCTCCCAATGTTGTCTTAAATCTTTGCACTCAAATTCAAGCACATCCTACTACTCTTGTTCTGAGTGACATATGGGCAACACTTTGAAAAAGAAAAGCTCTCTAGAAAATCTAGAGAGGTATGAGCGATGGCCCTTCTCCCATATTAGGAGTTACATTTTTAGTATTCATCAATAAATACTAATGAGAAGAAACTGCTCTACTTTTACCAACATTCTTCAGGAAATTTATTAAGAATTTTATTAGCCACAGCATCTTTGTCAGCTTGGAAAAATATATGTTTGTGAATCATATTTATTTAGTCTTTAGGTAAGTACATGGATTTTGATGATTCTTTGCAGTTACTCCTATCTCTCTATGGGTCTCTTGCCCATAGGATGGGAACCAGTGCTCTAGGATTTGAAAATTAAGGTAGATATTGTTCACACTGACAAATATTGAAGATGAATATTAAACGTGTATACTAAAATGTTTATTGGTAAGTCTTATTCATTAAATGGGAAGATACACTAGATGAAGTAATAATTAAATTGCAAGGTAATTTGAGATTTGGGAATGTTCTGTCATACACTTTTAAAGCAAATATTATACTGATAATGGAAGGACACGTGTCTTGTGGAGCTCAGTATCAGGAACAATATAGTTGGTCCTCTAGGGGACTAAACATGAGAACTGAAAGTCATTAGGAACACCAGCAGCCCCATTCTACTGTTTCGAGGACCTTATAATTTCTTTCTGTGTATTTTCTTTTCTTTTTGAGGACTGTCTGTCTGGGTGTTTGTATGTTGGCAGATATGTCTGCTCTAGACTTAGATACTTGCTTTAAGAATCCAAAAGAGATTGCCTTATCTAATTGTCATTTATATCTAAAATTAAACCATGACTTTAGACATAGGTAAGATAACCATAGCTTTATTTCAGGTTAATTGCTTTTCTTAAACTCTGTTTATCAAGTAACAGCTAAAGAAAAGTCATCATTTGATGACACTAAGTATTAATGCATTGTGATTGCATTTCACAGTATTAAGTGTTAGAACTGTTAGACCTTAAGTCTTTATAGATTGTGTCTAGAAAACATAGGGAAAGAAACGTTTACCGTTTCTACTGTAGTCTTTAGAGTTGCTTTTTTCACACTTTATTGCAGTTTACTATATAATTTGGCAACAGCTATCAACATAGAGATTATATGTAATTACAGTGTACCCTGGAACAACTCAGGGGTTGGGAGTGCTGACCCCCACGCAGTTGAAAATCCATGTATAAGCTTTGACTCCTCAAAAGCATAACCACTCAGCCTTTTGACCAGAAGCTCTACCAATAGCATAAACAATTAACGCATATTTGTATGTTATATGTACTATATGCTATATTCTTACAGTACAATAAGCTAGAGAAAATAAAATGTTATTAAGAAAACCCTAAGAAAGAGAAAATATATTTCTTGTTCATGAAGCGAAAGTGGGCCATCTTAAAGGTCTTCATCGTCATTGTCTTGGTGCTGAGTAGGTTCAGGAGGAAGAACAAGAGGAGAGGTTGGTTTTGCTGTCTTGGAGTGGCAGAGGCAGAAGAAAATCTGTGTATAAGTGGACCTGCACAGTTCACACTCAAGTTGTTCAAGGGTCAGCTGTATACATTTTTTTCTTAGAGGTAGTAAAACAAATCTGTTATTTGGGAATCAGGACAAAAGTTCTAAGATTCATTTTTTAATAATAAGTTCAGATTATAACATTTAAGAAGTTTAATCTTGTTTTTTCAGACTTGCAGAAAATACTTTAGAAATACTGATTGTAAAATTTATCTTTCATATGTTGCTGGTAGGAATCTAAAATGATTGCTGGAAATTAGTTTGGCAATTTCTCGAAAAGTTAAACATACACTTGACACACAATCCAGCAGTTGCACTCCTGAGCCTTTATCCTAGAGAAATGAAAACTTACGTTCACAAAAAAACCTGTACATGAATGCTCGTAGCAGCCTTGTTTATAGTAGCTAAAAATCAGAAACAACTCACATGTCCTTCAATGGGTGAATGGTTAAGTAAAATGTGATAGTCTTGCAGTAGAACACCACCATCAAAAAAAGAAACAAACTTGGTACATGCAACAACTTGGATGGAGTTTAAGGGCATTGTATTGAGTGAAAAAAGCCAGTCTCAGTCAGAGGTTGTATGATTCCGTTTATATAGCATACTCAAAATGACAGAATTATAGAAATGGAGAACAGACCGGTTTTGCTGGGGTTAGGGCTGACTTTCTTTGAGATGATACAACAGTTCAGTGTCTTGTCTGTGGTGATGGTTACATGAATCTGTACACATGACACAATGTCCTAGAATTAGACACACAAAAGAATGTAAAAGCTGACATTTCAGTAAGTAGTTCAATGATGAATATTGTATTAGTGTCACTTTCCTGCTTTTGATAATTGTACAGTGCTTGTCCATTTTTTGACTGTATCACGTTTAACCATTTACCCATGGAAGGCCATGTGGGTTGTTTCTGGTTTTTGGTGATTGCAGATAAAGCTGCTATGAACATTAATGTACAGGTTGGTGTGTGACTGTAAGTTTTAATTGTTCTAGAATAAATGCCGAGAAGTGCAACTGTTGGGTCATATAATGATGAAATCTTGAGCCCTCTTATTCTTTCCCAGGTGGGATGTGAATCATCCCTTTGTCCACCGTATCCACACTGTATACACCACCCACCAGCTAGTTAGTCACTCTTGGTTATCAGATTGACTGTCTGGTATCTTGGTGCTTATGTTCAAGAATCCCTTATTTTACTTAGTAATGACCCGAAGTGCAAGACTAGTGATGCTGGCATTTTTTTTTTTTTTTTGAGATAAGTCTCGATCTTGTCCCCCAGGCTGGAGTGCAATGGTGTGATCTCAGCTCACTGCAGCCTCCACCTCCCAGGCTCAAGCGATTCTCTTGCCTCAGCCTTCCTAGTAACTGGGATCACAGGCGCCTGCCGCCATACCTGGCTAATTTTTGTGTTTTTAGGAGAGACAGGGTTTCACCATGTTGGCCATGCTAGTCTCGAACTCCTGACCTCAGGTGATCTGCCTGCCTCAGCCTCCCAAAGTGCTAGGATTGCAGGAGTGAGCCACCGTGCCCAGCTGCTGGCCTATTGTTATAATTAAGTATTGTTGTTAATCTCTTAACTGCCTCTAATTTATAAATTAAGCTTTATCGTATGTATATCTAATGTATATATAGGAAAAAGCATATTTATGTAGGGTTTGATACTCTCCATACTCTCCATCATTTAAGGTATCCACTGAGGGCTTTGGAATGTATCCCTCACAGATGAAGCGGGGGCTACTGTATTTGAGAGAGAGTTTCTCCACATCCTTACTACCATTTGGTATCAGTGATATTTTTTTGTGTGTACTAGTATCTCCTCATGGCTTTAATTTTCATCCTAATGGCTGATGATTTCATGTGCTTATTTACCATTCATGTTTTTTTTTTTTTTGGTGATTTGTCTGTTCAAACCTTTCACCTGTTTTGTGATTGGTTTGTTTTCTTATTGATTTTAGAGCATTCTTTACATGTTGTGTATACAAATCCTTTGCCAAATATATGATTTGTAAATATATTCTCTCGGTCTCTGGCTTCTCTTTTCATTCTCTTCTAGTGTCTTTAGCATCTAAAAAGTTTTAAATTTTGATAAAGTCCAACTTCTCAATATATGGATCGTGTTTTTAGTGCCTTTCTTAGAACTCTCTGCCTAACTCTAGGTCAGGAGGATGTTTTCATTTTTTCTTCTAAGTGTTTTACCCGTATATGTCTTACATTTAGATCCTTTTTGGTTTCATTTTTGCACAGGATGTGAGATTTAGATCTTGGTACATTTTTCTTTTCCTTTTGTCTATGGATGTCCAGTTGTTCCAAAACCATTTGTTGAAAAGCCTACCCTTTCTCCATTGAATAAGTTTTAAAAATCAAAAATCACTTGACCATATACTGTAAATTAGATATCAAAACAAAGACTGGAAGAAGTGAATGAGCAATTAAGTATGAATAAATACAGGTTTATTGAAGGTATAACATGGCTGGAGTCTGGAAAAAGTGGGCAAACATTTTAGAGAATAACATGGGCAAAGATCTGTTCTAGAGAAAATAAGTAAGAACTGGCCGTTTTGGGGAGTTATGCAAGTGAAGGGAAGTAGAGAAGTAAAGGAAGAATCATTGGTTCATGAAAAAGAAAGAGTATATAAACTTCTGGCTAGATTGAAGCATTTGTAGTCAGTTTCATTGGCCCTTAGGAAGGTGCTGTATATTCTTAAGCAGGAAAATGGTATGATAGAAACGGTATTAAAGAGAAGTTGTTTTAGGACAATTTTTGGCAGTGATACGTTGGTAGGAAGAATGGGATATAATCATGACCCTTGACTTACTACTTTGTATTACAAATATCTGCCAGAAAGCTAAAAAAGTGGTGTTATTTCAGAATGTTATAAATTCCTAGTATTTTCTAGAAGGCAGTGGTAGATTTCAAAGTTTGCTACTGTCCTCAGTGATGGATATTGAGAAGTCTGCAGGACTTCCAAACTGTTTCATATTTATGCTACTGTTATTAAGTTATACATGTAGGAAAAAGAGTAGTTTCCATTGGCTTATTGTTGATGTGGGTGACATTTCTTACCAGGCCTGAAAAGAGTCCAAGAGTTGAGCAACTGAAATGATAAAAACATAAAGAGTTCATAAATCGGTCCAATGAGGAAAAGTTAATGGGATCAGATTTATTTATCATGGCAAAGAGGAGACTCAGGGGTTTTTAGATCAGTATGTCCTGATACTTGTATGTGAAGAACTATACAGAAAATGATGATGACCAGCTGTTCTTCAAAATCCTGAGGACTGCATAAGAACAAATGGCTCAAATTGCACCTTTAAGGTTTTGGTCTTAGGGAAGAATTTCCAGACAGTAAGGACATTATGTATTTCATGTGAGATATCAAAGGATACACTAGAAACCTAGATGTAGTATAGGAACATTTTGCTTGTAGTCAGGGGGATGTGAAAAGATAACAGATCTGTGTTTTTGCCCTTGAGTCCTGTTAAATTCATGAGCGAAAGTACTCACTTTCCATTTTGTTAGTGCCCACTTCACTTGGTTTCTTTCTCCCGGCAAATTATACCCTTCCCCTCCCCCACCATTTATCTGTGGGGATCTCATTTGGTTTCTGCTTTCTTTTGTGCATTTAAAAGATTATCATGGCTGTAGATTGGACTTAAGTCATTTTAAAAATAATCAGTCAACAAATAGAACCTGTATAGTGTCGAACTACTAGAAATCAATGCATTTCTGTTCCTATTTAGAACATGGAAAAATGTATCATCCCATTAAGAAAAAAATCATTGCTGACTTGTTGGGCCAAGGATTTTACAGTGTAAGAGGTTACCGTTGACACGTGTTAATGAAAGAAGGGCAGTGTTAAAAGCTTTCATGCAACAACTCAGATGTTTTTAAAGTACCTTTTCTGTTTGATTTAACTTCCTTAGTCTGATTCTTTTCTGCTTGTCTAGATCTTTTTTCCACTGAAATGTTGAGATTGACCAAGAATATTTCACTTGTGATTGCAGCCCTTCAGTATTATCACAGAGATTTTTTTTTTTTTTCTGCAGAAGAGCAAGCTCTTATAGTGCTGTGCAAGCTGCCCATTTAAAACTATCATTGCTTGGCACCTATGCCCTAGTGACAGTTTGACCAACATGTGAGCAGGCATACTGCCATCCTGACAGATGGGCGTGAGTATAGGCAGCCAAGAAACCATGTATCTGCATCTAGTGTATTTGTTAAGGGCAGGATTCCCAGTCGGGGATGTTCAAACGTCTGTCCATCCTGAGCTTTCACGCCTATGGATAAAGGGATGTCATCATTAATCCCAGCTTCCATGGGTATATAAGAGCTTCTTGGCTCTTACAGAAGCAGGCAATTGGGGACAATCAGGATAATTGTTCTCTTCTTCATCACAGGACTACTTCAAATAATCCTTTCCTCTTTTTCCTAGCCAGCTAGGTTTACAGTGAGTACAAACCTGTTCAGACATTGTCCTGATACTTGTGGAATATGTGCTTCCTCATTTCTTTTCCAGAGTTTGAAAGCTTTGAAAGTCATTTGATGTTTATGCTTTGGACAGTGACATATAAAATTGGATCAGGTAGATCTAGTTCAAATATTGACTGCTGTGTGACATTAGAACAATTCAATTTAGCATCAAATCAAGGTAAAGTAATACCTATCTTAGAGTTGTTGAGAGAATTAACTGCAAAATGTATACATGAGTCATTTGGTGTAATGTCTGGCCCACAGTAAGTGTTCAGTAAATGTTTGTCGTCATCATCATTTTCACTTTGGTATACCTGAAGATATTTTTCTCTGGAGAGGTATCTGAAACAGAAAACTTTTTTCAATTCACTCTCACTTCCCATCATTCTCCTTCCTTCCCTCCCTCCCTCCCTCCCTCCCTTCCTTCCTTCCTTCCTTCCGTCCTTCCTTCCTTCCTTCTCGCTCTGTCAACCAGGCTGGAGTGCAGTGGTGTGATCATAGCTCACTGCCACCTTGATTTCCTGGGCGCAAATGATCCTTCTCCTGAGTAGCTGGAATGACAAGCCACCATTCCTGGCCCACCATTCTTGTGACATCATCACATGGTCTGGTCTATAATGAAATGCCTCCAATGACAGAGAACTCACTACCTCTAGGGCAGAATTTCTCAACCATGGGATTATTGACATTTTACATGGGTCATTGTTTGTTCTCTGCACTGTGGGATGTTTAGTAGCATCTCTGGCTACAGAGACAAAATCATCTCTGGTTGAGAACCATTGCTCTAGAGACAGCATATCCTATTTTTATTAAAGTTTTGACCGTTAGAAGGTTCTTTCTTACACTGAGTGGAAGTCTACTTGTTTCTTCTACTCACTTCTGCCTTTTGGAGAAATGTAGAACAGGCTGAATCCCTCTTCCACGTAACATCCTTTCAAATATGTGAAAATAGTCATCAAGTATTCTCAGTCTTTTTGGTTTGAAACATCTCCAGTTCATTAGCTGTTCCTTACATGGCATGGTTTCATGTCAGTTTACCACATTGGTGGCTTTCCTCTTTTTAAAGAAATTTCATTTTAAACTGTAGTGCTTTGAATTGAATTCTGTGCTCCAGACATGGCTTGATACGTGAGAAACAGAGTTGTATCTCTTGTTCTAGATACAACACTTTTCTTCTGTGAGTTAAGGGAAGATATCACCTTCCTTCTTCTACATACTATATTTTTATTAATATTGGCTATATCATTTTGTGACCACATCATACATTGAACATAAAGCTGAATAAAATCCCTGCATCTATCTAAGCTATGTCTTTTCATCCTGTTTGTATGCATTAGTTTTGGGGTCCAACCATGGGAGCTTATGTTTGTCTTGTTAATTTTCTTTTTATTGAATTTAGCTAACTGCAACTTTTAAAGATATTTTGCAATCCTAATTATTGGTTTAATTGGAAGCTTCTAGCCTAAAAGAACATGTATGTGATGATGCTATACACTAAGACTGGAAATACAAGAGAAAGAAGTCATTCTGTCTCTCTCTCTCTCTCTCTCTCCCCCTCCCCCTCCTTCCCCCTTCCCTCCCTCCCGCTGTCTCTCTCCCCCTCCATCCATCTCTCTCTCTCTCTCTCTCTCTCTCTGTGTGTGTGTGTGAGATTAAAAAGATTGAGTATGGAAGCCTGGGTAATACCAATATTAAGAGGCAGCTGGGCAGAAAGGAAGTAAGAAAGGAGACCAAGAAGTGGTGGTCAAAAAGTTAGGATGAAAATAATAGGAGTGTCTTGTAATGCTGGAGTGACTGTGTGTTAGGTACTGTGGTAGATACTTGAATAAAAAATGAATAAGACATGGTCCCTGCTTTCTGCCCCGTTTTTGTTTAATTGTTCAGTTTGTGTAACTGCCTGGTCAGTCATTCCTCGAGACTTGGAAGTCATCCTTTATTTCTCCCTCATACCCTTGCCTCTTTGGGTTACTAAGTTCCACTGATTAAAAAAATTGTTTTGAAGTGTAACAAAAAGGTGCACAAGCATCAAGCTCAATGATTTTTAAAGTTTTACAAAGTGAACACCCTGTAATCACCACTACCCAGATCAAGGTATTCATTTTCTAGCACCCCAGAAGCCCAGATTATGTGGGGATATCTTGCAGACAGTAGTTACTCCCACCCAAGGTAACCATGATTCTGACTTACATAACTATAGTTTTACCTGGTTTTGAACTCATATGTAAATGGAATAATGCCCTCTGTACTTTTTTTTTTTTTTTTGCCTGACTTCTTTTACTCAATGTTGTATCTGAGATTCATTCATGTTGTTGCATGTAGTTTGTTATATTTAAAAATAGCTCTATAGTTGTGGTTATCTATCCCTACATAATACACTAGTTTTGATTATTGGTTATTACATAACACACCACTCCAAACTTAGTGGTATAAAATAACAGCCATTTTATTATGCTCATGGATTCTGTGGATTGGGAATTTGGTGGTTATGGCTTATCACTGCCCTACAATGGTTGGAGTCTAGAATCATTTAGAGGCTTCTCCACTCACGTGTATGGTACCTTGATTGGAAAGTCTAGAAGGCTAGGATCATCTGATACTATTGACCAAACCTACATGTGGGGTCAGGAGGTTTTGGATTTTCACAGCATGTTGGCTGCGTGTCCAGAGGAAGCTTCCTGAGAGTAGCTTATCTTCAGAAGTCATATAATCTCACCTCCACCATATTCTTTTGCTTGACAAAGACACAGCCTGCCTGGATTGAAGGGGAGGGGACATAGACCTCATATCTTTATGAGAGGTGTGTCAAAGAATTTGTGGTCATTTTTTAAAACTACCACAAATTACATAGCAAAATTCATTTATTCATTCTATTTTAGGTATTTGAATAGTTTCTGTTTTGAGGCAATTATGAACAATGTTGCTATAATCATATACATATGTATATTGATGTATCCTTTGGCATACTTATATATTCATTTTGGTTGGGTATATATGTAGGAGTAGAATTCCTGGTCAAAATGTATATACATCTAGCTTTATTTCTTTTTCTTTTTCTGAAACGAAGTCTCACGTTGTCACCCAGGCTGGAGTGCAGTGGTGTGATCTTAGCTCACTGCAGCCTCTGCCTCCCAGGTTCCAGTGGTTCTCCTGCCTCAGTCTCACGAATAGCTGGGATTACAGGTGCCTGCCACCAGGCCTGGCTCATTTTTGTACTTTTAGTAGAGATGGGGTTTCTCCATGTTGCCCAGACTGGTCTCCAACTCCTGACCTCAAGTGATCCACTTACTTTGGCCTCCCTAAGTGCTGGGGTTACAGGCGTAAACCACTGCACCCGGCCACGTGTCTGATTTTAATAGACACTGCCAAACTGTTTTTCATCCTTGTTGTACCTATTTATACTTTTACCAACATATGAAAGTTCCAGTTACTCTGCAGCCTTGCTTCCCTTGATATTGTCAGTTAAATACTACAAAAAATTAATCACTAGTGGCTGCATAGAACTCAGTGTGGTTTTCATGGGCATTTCTCTAATGACTGATAATTTGAGTACTTCTTTATATGCTTGTTGGCCATTTGGATACCCTCTGTTATAAAGTTCCTCTTCAAGTCTTTTGTCCATTTTAAACAGATTGGATTGTCTTTTTTCTTATTGAAATGTGGAGTTTATAAGGTATCTGGATTTGAGTCCTTTGTTGAATATGTGAACTATAAAAATATCTTCCTGTCTTACGGCTTGTCATTTCACTCGTAATGTGTTTTTGATGAACTGGAATTCTAAATTTTAATCAATTCCAATGTATCCATCTTTTCCTTTATGGGTAGTGTTTTTTTGTGTTTAAGAAGTTTTTGCTACTCCAGGGCGATGAAGCTATTTTCTTATGTTATCTTCTGGAAGCTTTAGTATTTTGCCTTTCAGATTTAGGTCAAAGTCCCCAGGAATTTGTGTGTTGTGAGGTAGGGATCAAGGCTTCTTTTTCTTTTTTCATATGGTAATCTATACAAGTAGTAGCAGGTGGCATTGGGTCTGGTGCGCACAAGCCTGGGAGTTAGGATTCCAGTATTCTCCTCCTTAGGTTATCTTTAATGAGCCTTCTGCACTTGGGCATATTCTTAAATCCCTCTTGACTCAGCTTCATTTGTGAAATGAAGGATTTGAATGGAATGTTTTCTGATTTTCATTCTGACTGTGGTTTGCTAGATCTCTACCTACTTTTGTAGTTGTATTGAGGCTTGTTAGAATCTTTTTATATCTGGATTCTGTTATCTAAAATATTCATAACATCTCCCAGCTTTATGTTGTCCCCAGTTCGAATATGCCGTCTAGAACTTAGCTGCTGAGGAAAGATAGTTTTGTGGATCACGTAGGCAAGTCCAAGATCACCTGTTCTTCTGATTTTTATTTTTTATTTTTTATTTTTTTTGAGATGGAGTCTCACTCTGTTGCCCGGGCTGGAGTGCAGTGGCGCTATCTCAGCTCACTGCAACCTCTGCCTCCTGGGTTCAAGCAGTTCTCCCACCTCAGCCTCCCAAGTAGCTGGGATTACAGGTGCATGCCACCATGCCCAGCTAATTTTTTGTATTTTTAGTAGAGACGGGGTCTCACTGTGTTGGCCAGGCTGGTCTTGAACTCCTGACCTCAAGTGATCCACCCACCTTGGCCTCCCAAAGTGCTGGGATTACAGGCGTGAGCCACTGCGCCCAGCCTCTGATCTTACTAGTATAGTATACTCTGTCCCTTGCCAGGAGTTCATCATGCTTTCTTTAGTAAGTCATGGTACAGGACACCAATTCCATTTAAAAAAAAAATTAGCTATCTCCTACAGAAAGGAGCAAATTCCATTTTTGAAAGTCATCTGCACATACTATTCATCTTACTTGTCCCTTCAGTTTCGTACTTGAACTTTTAAGAATCACATACACAGCGTAGAGTTTCATGAATCAGCAGAAGTCATTCAAGATCAGTGAGTTGTAGTCTCAGCAAATTCTGTCTTCCATCTTGGAAAGTGGCATACATTCCAAATTACTGTATCAGGTTTGTGTAATATGTTTGTGTCTCTAAGAAGAGTGAGTCAGGAACAACCCTGGATGACAGAACAGAAAAACTATCATTTGCTGGTTTCTTTGTGTTCTTAGTGGCCTGCTTTGAGGTGCTTTTAACCCTTCTTTGGAAAGATCTAGTTTGGTTTCCACAGAATGCTATAATCAATTGTAGCTATTCTTTGTTATCGTTATTATCACATTGTTCCTCTCATTAACCCCCCTTTTTAAAATCAAACAGCTTTAGTGAGAGATAATTTACGTACCATACAATTCATTCATTAAAAGGTATAATTCAGTAGTTTTTAGTGTATGCACAGGACTGTAACCATCACCATAATCTAATTTTAGAATGCTTTCATCAGTGCTAAAAGAAACCCCCTACTCATTAACAGTCATTCTCCATTCCCTACCCGATCCCTTAGAAACCACAAATTGTTTTGTCTATAAATTTATCAATTCTGGAAAATTTACATAATTGGAATCATATAATATATAGTCTTTTGTGACTGGTTTCTTAACATATATTCAGGGTTCATCCCTGTTGTACATGTGTTAATACTTTATTTCTTTTTATTGCTGAATAATATTCCATTGTGTAGATGTACCATATTTGATTTATCCATTCATCAGTTGAAGGACTTTGGGGTTGCTTTTATTCTTTGACTATTATGAATAGTGCTGCTATGGACATTTATGTACAAGTTGTGTGGATATGTGTTTTCATTTCTCTTGAGTTTGCCTAGGTAATTCTTTAAGTTTTTTAGGGACTACCAAACTTTCCCAAAGTGGCCATACTGTTTTATGTTCTTACTAACAATATGTAAGGATTCATATCTCTCTAGATCCTACCAAAACTTGTTACTGTCTTTTTGTTTATATACGTCCTAGTGGGTAGGAAGTGGTATCTTGTTGTGGTCTTGACTTTCATTTCCCTAACAGCTAATGGTGTTGCACATCTTTTTGTTTGCTTGTTGGCCATTTGTTTATCTGTCTTGGAGAAATGTCTGACCAAATCCTTTACCCATTTTTAAATTGGCATAGTTGTCTTTTTGAGTTCATTAACCTTTTAATGTTCACTCTGATTTATTTTTAACTCAGAATGTTTTTTCTTTTTCTTCCATTTTGTTCAGAGACTCTTCCTTCTGTATTAAGCAGGATGCTTAAGAGGGTTTTCAAGCCCTTTTACATTTTCTTTTCTTTCTTTTTTTTTTTTTGAGACGGAGTCTCGCTCTGTCGCCCAGGCTGGAGTGCAGTGGCCGGATCTCAGCTCGCTGCAAGCTCCGCCTCCCGGGTTTAAGCCATTCTCCTGCCTCAGCCTCCCAAGTAGCTGGGACTACAGGCGCCCGCCACCTCGCCCGGCTCGTTTTTTGTATTTTTTAGTAGAGACGGGATTTCACCGTGTTAGCCAGGATGGTCTCGATCTGCTGACGTCGTGATCCGCCCGTCTCGGCCTCCCACCCTTTTACATTTTCTTGGCAACAGGTTCCATTAGCAGCATACATACATGTGAATTACCTTAGACTGGAAAATGTATATCTACTGGTTATTGGAATAGATCATTTGTGGTTCATACTGGTTATATTAATAAACTGAACTCTGCTCCTTTCCCTACAAACCAGGGGGTAAAATGCCTGGCTTTGACTTTAATCCAAGCCTTTCATTTTACAGGTAAGGAAAAAAAAAACCTGGAGAAGTTGGGTCTCAAGGTCTTAAGTTCCCAACAGGTAGACCTGGACCATGACTTTAATTCAGCCCATTCTTAAGAACTATCAGTTGGTTTCACATCATGTGGCAGATACGTCAGAATGAAGGGATACCATGGTAAGACAGGGTCCCTGATTTGGAGATCCTCACAAACTGTGTCACAAGAGATTGACATATACACAACTAATGGTTATACAGTATCACAATTGCTGTGAGTTATGTACAAGGATGTGTAGTCAGTCCAGTGCTCTTAACACTGCTCAGTGCTGACTGGGATTTTTGCCTTACTTTCTTTTGCATATAGGCAGAATTAGATTCTTGAGTAGTTGATTTTGTTTGGGTCAATTAGTAAGAAATGATAACACAAATGCCATCATTCAAGCCCTGAGATTACAGAAGAAACAGACTTTAGAATCTTCAGGGTTTTGGACTAGAATCTAGAAGATAGTCTCATTAAGTGCACCATTATTATATATGTATTATTTTCTTAGCTTTTTTCATATATTCTTCAGTGGCTTATACATCAAGTTTTTTCCAACTGAATTTGTGTTAGTATATTAAAAAAAACTAAAAACTTTTCTGAAGACGTTTTATTTACATCAGTGATTTATTTCATTACTTTTGTCCTTTGGGTTTTTGGAAGTCATGTTTCTTTTCACTTGACAGAGTTAGGCCATGGGATATGTATTTATAGTAAGATGTAAGTATGTTTCGGTTTGATCTTTTATACTATTTTTATGGCATTTATATTTATGGCTATGTTATTAGTCACTAAAGCAAATGTTTTTCCACCTTAAGACTTCTTGTTTTGCACATGATTTATTCTGCAGTATGTGCTCTCTTTTAATTAGCAAAAGGCATTTTTACAAAAATTACACTTTCCTTGCAACTTACTGGTTGTAAGGCCATGGACAGATTATTTAATTTCCCTTATCCTTGGTTTCCTTATATAATGATACAGTCAGTATCATTACACCTTTGTTTTATGGTTATCGTAAGAATTAGAGATGATGTGTTTAAATTACCCAGCAGATAGCTTGCCACATAGATGCTTGAATATTGATGGTATTAATTGTAATATATTAGTTCATTTATACATAAGAGCTATAAATTCTAGTTAATGGTTAATTGATTCTTCGTGGTATGGATTACTCATTTAGGATTAATTGAGCAAAAATAAGTGATCATATTAATGTAAGAACTTGATGTCAATATTCATTTTCAGTTACTTGTCTTTTAGAGACTGTAGTACGTTAAAGACTAGAGACTATTGCTGTTTAAAGACTGACCTCATCTTTATCTTTAAAACTTGAAGGTATGATCCTGTCTGCAGATTGAGGTATTGAGAGTTATTTTTCTATGTAGTCAATTGCAGTGTTTTATCTTGTGGCAGTTAATAGGGCTGACTGTGTTGATTCTGATGCTTTAGAAGCACTGGTAAATTCCAGACTAATATTGGAAAGAATTACTTGGCATTTTATTTACTAAAGTTCTTTTTGTTATTCATGAAGAATTCTTAAAAAGTACTTCAATTGAAAAATTAATACATGCACACAACAATAAATTTAAACAGTATAAAAGAGCCAAGAATGAAAATTAAGCTTCACACCCTTAAGGCATCCTCTGCTACTAATTGATTATATAGCCTCCTAGTAATGTGCCGTATGTACATGCTTGGGGATACATTGTTGCACAGCTCCCAAGGGCGTGGTCATACATATTCAAGCATATATGCAGCGTATATATAATGGTCCTTTTATATAAATAGGAATGTTCTAATACAAGGTTCTTTCCTTGTATTTTTCACTTAATGATATGTCTTGGTGAATATTCCATGCCAATGTATGTAGATCTACCTTATTTTTAAAACTGCATAATATTCTATTCTGTGGATATGCCATGCTTCATTTAATATTATGTTGGTGCAAAAGTAATTGCGGTCCAACCTAAAAGTCCCCTCTTGATGGTAATTAAGGATCTTTCTAGTCTTTTATTGTATATAATGCTGCAGTAACTGTCCATGTATATTTGACAGTATGTGAGTATACCTACATGATAAATTACTGAAAGTGCACTTTGTGAGCAAAAGGGAGTATGCATTTAAAATTTTGATAATGCCAAATTGTTATGCCTTTTTCCTCGTACTCTTACCAACCCAGTGCATTTTCTTATTTTTTGAATTTGACTAATGTGATAACTAAACAATGTCATTTTAGTTGTAGATTAAGTCTCATTGTAATTTTAATTTGCATTTTATTAATGAATGAAGCTGAGTCTGTTTGTTATTGATTTCCAGGATATATTGTTAGTGAAAGAAATCATGGTGAAGAACAAGCTGTATAATATTCTATCTCTCATCTAAGAAATGAGGGATACAGATAAATATATTTTATTTGTTATTTAAAAGGAGAAAACAGGAAGGATAACCCCAAAACGAATGAAACCAGTTATTTGAGGGGAAAAATAATAAAGAGGGAGGGATAGAATCTAGGATTCTCTGAAAATACCTTATATTGTTTGGGCTTTGGAAATGTAAATGTTTTATACATTTAAAAAAAAAGAGGAAAATATATCAGTTAAATATTGAAGTTGACATTGTTAGGAACCAAGGTTTTTAACAAGTGAGAAAAAAAGCCGGGTGCCGTGGTTCGTGCCTGTAATCCCAACACTTTGGGAGGCTGAGGTGGGAGGATCACTTGAGCTCAGGAGTTTGAGACCAACCTGGGCAACATAGCCAGACCTCGCTGTACTAAAAAAAGGAACAGAATAAAACAAATTAGTGGGCATGGTGGCACTGGTCTGTAGTCCCAGCTGCTTGGAAGGTTGAGGTGGGAGGATCGCTTAGGGCCGAGGCTGCAGTGAGCGGTGATTCTGCTATTGCACTCAGCCTGGGTGACAGAGTGAGACCCTGTCTGAAAAGAAAGAAAAAAAAAATCTTGTTGCTCTGTCCGCTCAAAAAACCTAGAAATAATATCTTAGAGCCCAGATTTTGGTCTCTGAATACCATTTTCAACTAAAAGGGAATAATAGGGCCCCTTGTAGAAGTGGCTGATTCTAGGCTTGGGACAGGAAAATGTACAGAAGGAACCTGGAACATTTTGTACTAGGAAAGCAAGGAAAAGCTCCACGACTAGTAGGGTTGTATCAGGAAACAGTGGCCAAATTGAAGGGGCGCCCATTGTCCAGTGGGAAAGAAAAAAATGAGCAGCCCCTGACATTCAGAAGCCTCACGGCTAGGCCATGTTGTCCTACTAAACATGAGCAGTCTCACAGAATACTTTCAACAAAGTTTCTCCGAGATTATGGTAAAATGAGGCAAAGCATAGACAAAAACCAAGGCCACTGTGCCACCTGTAAAATACTTAGCCAAAATGAATGACTGCTGCTTCTTTACCCATTACAGTTTTATCTTCATTCTCAGCTCCCCTCCCTTAGGTAAGATTTATTGAGATATATAACCACAGAATTACCTACTTCCTCACAGCATCCAATGTAGAGAAACCCCTCCTTTCTCTACATTGGATGTAGAGGGGAATTTGGGGGAAGACTCTCCCCCAAATTACCAAACTGAGGGCCAAAGTGTGTAATAGATTTTAACATCTTCTAACTGAGATGCCCCATGGTGCCCTGTGGTATGTGTTCTCACTCACTGCAATGAGTAATACGCCTGTCTTGTTTAATTATAGGTATATTCCTGGTGGTCTTGGCTGAAGGGCATTGATAATAGGTAGAGTAATTTGAACAACAATATCAGTAACAAAAAATACAAGGGAACAGATTAAGTGACAGTATAGGGTCACAATCAGCAAAATTCAAAATGGGAAATTTTACAGGACAGATGACAAGAGGAAGGACAAAAAAGAGGACAGTGGCACTCAAAGAGACTCAAAGACACATCAGCCAGATGCATTGACTAGTATTTGGGTCCTGAGTCAAAGTCAACTGTAAGAAGACATCCTTTGAGACTATTGGATAAATTTGAACACTTCTTATTAGATGACATTAAGGAATTACTGTTAATTTTGTTAGGTGTGGAAATAATGTATGGTGGCTTTATTTTTAAAAAGTACCTGTTAAAAGTATTTACATATGAAATGATGTGTTGTCTGAGGCTTGCTTTAAAATAATCTTGAAACGGGTTAGTAGAAACAAACAAATTGGCCATGTGTTGTTGATAGTTGTTGAAAATAGCTGATGTTTCGGTGGGTACTCATTATATCGCTTCTCTACTTTGTATGTATTTGAAAATTCTTCTAAGGAGAAGTTTTTTTCTTTAAAGTCATATTTATTTCTTTTTCTGTGAGTGTGCCTCTTCCTTTTCTTCCATTTTTCTGTTGGGCTTCAGTCTTATAATTTAAAGGGTTCTTTAAAGACTAAGAAGATTTGCCTTTAGTCATATGTTTTGCAGATAATTTTAATTTGTCTTTTGAACTTGTGTTTGGTATTTTTTTAGCCTGTGGAGTATATCTATTTTTATTTTGTTAAATTTATCGGTTTTCTTTATGGCTTGAGTGTTTTGTGTGTTGTTTAGAAAAATCTTCTTGCCTCTGAGTTTCTGAAAAGTTCTTTCGTGTTTTCATGAATTTTTTAAATGACCACAGTACATTTCTGTTATACTTTATTTAGTCACCTTAATTTCCTCTTAGAGTATTTGGAAATGTTCTTCCATAGAGCCCTGCCCTAAGACTTTATAGGGAAAAATGTTGTTCAGTAGCTGTTCTATCAGATCTATTGATAGATTATTTATATAGTGAACATCCAGAGAATTAATTGTAAAAGTTTGCTCATTAATTTTGTTCCCTAAATAGAATGAATGAGAAATCTATTTACCAAATTTTGAAAATATGCTAAGTGTTATGTAAAAGTATTAGCTATATAGTTCACAGTTTCTAATTTTAGAAAAGTTTCAGTGTTTGCTTTATATAAAGAAGCATTCCTTTGAGCTCTTCTCATAGGCCATAGGGTCAAGAAGCCAGGTGTCACCCCTCTTTGAAGTTGACATCTTTTGGCTTTCTCCTCTCCTAGGTCTGACTGTTGGATAGGCAGAACAGTGATTCTGTTTTCTAATCTCTGTAGGAATGGATGTTACTGTAGTGTCTTCATCACTTTTGGTTCTGGGAGACCTGTTGAGACCCAGGAATGGATCCTTCTACCTACTGTCTCAAAAGTCAGAAACAGAAATACAGCTAAGGCTTCATGGAATCCTTCCCTGGTAGGGGAAAGTGGTAGCAGTGAGGTGTCTTGGGCTTGTGTTTGCAAATGTACCACACTGTGCATTCTCAGTTGAAAACTAACTCTGCAGTTAGTGTTTCTCTTTTTTTAAGGAATAAAAGTTGAGAAAGTGCATTTGATACTATATTTTAAGCATTTTACTCACTATACCAAAACGTTTTATAACCTAACATTAATCACTTTTCTAATACAAGTAAAAAAATTTCTGACTAGGAAGAAATTTTTTCTTCTCTGAAGATAGCCACTTTCTTTTTCAGAGTTAGAAACGTGAGTCTTCACCTAGTTCTTTCCAGCTTAGGTGTGAAAACATGACTAGTGTGACAATTGCTGCTAAAGATTGTATCACAGTTTGAGTTTAGCTTAACGTTTTTCAGGGATAAATCTATGAATTTATGGGATCATTATCTCTGGAGGTTCACTTCTATATTCTCATGGTTTGTTGTGTTATATTTTGACACTTTTTTTTTTTAATGTTATAAAGGCAACATATAGCCATGAATTTTTTTTTATACTTTTATTGATATGCATAATTCTCCTCTGAGTGAAACCTGGAGACTGATTGGGTGTTCCTAACAGGAACCCAGGGACAGTTTCCTTAGGTTTTTTATGTTTAGTGGTTTTGGTCATAAGTGAATTTTAATATCTAATGAATATCCTTACAGTTCTGTCTCAATCATAGGATTTGTGGGATCAGAATGAAGAAAATGTATGAGGACCCTCCGTGTCACTGGGAAGCGGCTTTATAAACTCAAGATTCTGTATTTTATTTTTCAGATGATTTCTTAGCACTAATCAAATGCATTAATCAACTTCTGATTAGCTGGCTCATTTATAAGAGGATTGTCTTTAGATGTATTGCTTTCAAATTGTTCCTGATGTAATTTAGCAAAGGAGGTGATGGAGTTCTTTGTTGACCGATTATCTTTCGTTTGATTTTACTCTGACTTACTGTAGTTTGGCAGGAGGCCAGTTACACCAAAATATATAATTACTTCTTAATTCCAAATAAGTTTGAAATATAAATGAGTCATTTTGTCTTAGGGATATGATGGGATGGGAAAAAAGTGGTGTTTTTGGCTCCTCCTGAGTCACTCATGAATTTATTTTTTACCCAACTTCTAAAATGAACTGGAAAGGTCTTTTATGAAAATCCTCAAATATAATAGACTTGTATGTAATAGAGCAATTAAAGTGAAAATGAATGACTTAATGAAGAAGGTAAGATGCACCAGAATATCTAGGTCAGTGGGTCAGTCTGTGCATCACAGTACCCCGTGTAGCATGAAAATATAAAGATGCTGGGGCTGTTGCGGAGTAGGGCCTTTATTGTTCCAAAGTTCCACTGATAATTAGGTTGGTGCAGAAATAATTGCAGTTTTGGACTATGAATTTTAAATCATTATACCTAGGCTGAAACACATCTTTATTTATCAAAAATAGGAACCATTACAATCAACACATTTTGCCAGTGAGAAATAAGTTAGTTTATTCCTGTAGTGTAAAAATCTGTGTTTTGGGATTTGATGAACTCTTGGAAAGCATTTTCTGCATCCTGCTGGTTGTGCAAGTGTTTTCCCTGCAAAAAGTTGTTGATATGCTTGAAGAAGTGGTAGCTGGCTGGTGAGAGGTCAGGTAAATATAGTGGATGAGACAAAACTTTGTAGCCCAATTCATTCAACTTTTGGAGTGTTGGTTGTGTGACGTGCAGTCAGGTGTTGTCCTGGAGAAGAATTGGGCCCTTTCTGTTGACAGATGCTGGCTGTAGGTGTTGCAGTGTTTGGTGCATCTCATTGATTTGCTGAGCATACTTCTCCGATGTAATGGTTTCACCAGCATTCACAAAGCTGTACCAGATTAGACTGGCAGCAGACCATCAAACAGTGACCATGACCTTTTTTTGGTGCAAGTTTGGCTTTGGGAAGTGCTTTGGAGCATCTTCTCAGTCCATCCACTAAGCTTGTTGTCACTGATTGTTGTATAAAATTCAGTCTTCATCACCTTCTGATCGAGAAATGGTTCATTGTTTGTAGAATAAGACAGCATGGCACTTCAAAATGATGATTTTTTTTTTTGATTTTTGCTCAGCTCATGAGGCATCTACTTTTGGAGCTTTTTCATCTTTCCAATTTGCTTCAAATGCTGAATGACTGTGCAATGGTCAACGTTGAGTTCTTCGGCAACTTCTCATGTAGTTGTAAGAGGATCAGCTTCGATGACTGCTCTCAATTGATCATTGTCAACTTCCAATGGCCAGCCACTACACTCCTCATCTTCATGCCTCTCATTTCCTTTGAAAAACTTCTTGAACCACACTGCATTGTATGTTCATTAAAATGGCGTTGTTGATGTTGTGAGTTGCCTCAGCTGCTTTACAACCCATTTTGGACTCGAATAAGAAAATCGCTTAAATTTGCTTTTTGTCTAACATCATTTCCATAGTCTAAAATAAACAAAATAAACAGCAAGCAATAAGTCATTAGCCAAAAAACATAAAGCGAGAAATGCCCATTAAAAGGATGTATAACATAACCACGTTTGTGTAAGAATGTATTCCAATATCAAACAGCAAATTCCAACAATGCAAAAACCACAATTATTTTTTGCACTAACCTAATAATTTTAATGTATAGTTAAGATAGATGTTACTGCCTTAGATGATGGATCGTTACGCATTTGGCTTTATAATTTTGTTCTGAACTTCCTGGCATTCATTGCAAAAGAGGTAACGGGAGTTTCATAGCTCTTGATATCTTAAACACTTGCATCGTTGGAAGAGACTTTTTTCCATACCATGAACCTGAGAGGGTTTGATTTTGTAGATGTCTACAACTGTTCACTATCTTTAATAAATACTTTTATTAAAGGCTTCAGAAACATTCTTTCTCTGGGAAGTTTTTTATTGATCCTTGTTTGAAGCTGATACATCATGACTGTGTGATGCTGTTTCTGCATATAGGTGAATGCAGCTTTTTGAGACTAAAGGTTGCGTTTCATTCATCTTTGAATTTCCAGCCCCTAGCACAGTTCCTGGCACATATTTTGGAGGTATTTTACAAATGTCTTTGGAAAAAAGGAGTTCAAGTGTTTAATTTCCTAGCGAGCTAAATTGCTATAAAGAGAAAGCTTAGAAAGTCTAGAGTAAGAGATGATTAGCATGCTTCCTAGACCATCTGTCACTAATACCAATTGTTTCTACTTGGCACTGCAGACGTGTTTTTTGAGGGGGAGGGCAGCTTGTGTAAAGTTAAAAAAAAAAAACAAAACAAAGTACCAGTACCCTTAGGTTATTCTGTACCCCTCTGTTTAGTGGCTAAAAAGTCATTGCTGTCTTCTAAAACACATTGACATTCTTATTATTCAGTAAAGATAAATGCAATTATTGCTTTTTCCAATAACAATACAATTGTAGTAACTGGTAGCTGTTTCTGCCTTGCCCCCTTACAATCTATTCTTGATGCATCAACCGGAGTGATCCATTCAAAGTGCAAGTCAGAATATGTCACTCCTCTGCTCAAGACCTTCCAAGATTTCCCCACTCAGAGTTCAAGTCGAAGTCCTTACAGTAGCCTGAGTGTTGGACATGTCCTTCACCTCTGTGCTCCTGTACATCTGACCCCAGCCATTGCTCTCCCCTGGCTAATTCTTCCTTAGCTGCACCAGTCCCCTTGCTGTTTCTAGAACAAGCTGGGCATGTTCTTGCCTTAACACCTTTGTAGTCGCTCCTCCCTCTGTGTGGGATGCTCTTCCTCTAGAGGATGTGTGTGTCTAGATTCTCTCACTTTTTTTTTTTTTTTTAACAAGTTTTTGCTTAAATGTCACTTTCTTGTGAGGCTTTACCAGACCATCTTTTTAAATTTCATTCCCTCTGCCCCCAACTCCCTGTCCCTGCTTTTTTTTTTGGTCCTTAGCCCTTATACCATTGGGCATATGACATGTTTTAATTATTTAAAAATCATTTTTCTCTACTGAATAAAATATAAGCTCCATGAAGGCAGGGATTTTTGTCTGCTTTGTTCATTCTTTATTCTTGTCTTGTAGAACAGTTCCTGCACAGAGTATGCTGTCAATAAATATTTGTTGAGTAAACAAATTAAGCAGGCAGTATATGTTGTAATAATGTAGAATTCCAATGGGACTCAGTATTGTTTTTATTTTAAACTTTAAGAAGGATGTAGCATGGTAAAAGTTTTTATATTTCTTGTCAAAAAGTTGCAAACCATTCACTCTAATAGCACTACTAAATTACTGATATTTACATTAAAGGGAGAGTAGGGTCTAGTCCTCTTCTCTACTTTTTAGAAACAGAATTTGATTCATTGCAAAACCATTCCTATCTTGAGGTGACTTGTGACAGAGGCACTGTAGAAGCACTTAACATTTTGGGTTTGTATCAAACTTACATAGTTTATAGATGGACTGTATTTTAAGAATGGACTTAGCAAAAGTATATTAGCCAAAAATATAACAAATGTAAAATCTTTGGTGAGAATTAAGTCAGCAGGAGAATTTTTCTTGACTCAGGTGTTCAGCGTATGATTTTTAATTTGATTGAAGTGTTGTGAATTACAATGCAAATATACAGCAAGTTCCAAACGTTGTAGAAATACATTTACCCTGTGGTGAAATTCAGAGTCCTGACAGTGGCCTTCAGGACCCTACTTGATCTCTTGCTCCTGTACTAACCTTTGGGACTTGATCTCCTGCTTCCCCCTTGCTCACGCCACACCAGCCACACTGGCATTCTTACTCTTTGGTTGCCAGGTATGCTGCTACCTTAGGGTCTTTGCACAACTCATCCCTCTGCTTATACTCTCTGCCCAGATACTCACATGGTCCTCTCCCTCAACTCCTTCAAGTCCTTGTTCCGATGAGCAAAGTCCTTTCAGAGGAGGCTGAACGTGACCACTCTGTTTAACACTGCAAGCTTTCCCCTTTCACCTTCTACTCGCTATCCTCTGTCTCCCTTTACCTGCTTTATGTTTTTAAAACATGACTGCATTTTCTGAAATATTAGGTAACATGCATTATTTGTTCTTTTTATCTGTCTCTTCCTGAAATAATGTGTCAAAAGAGCAGGACTTTTGTTCCTTAAGGTATAGCAAGTGCCTAGAACAGTGCTTGGCACATTGTAGATTATCAGTGACTATTTGTAGAGTGAGTGAATGAACAGACTATGTCATTACCCTTCTTCATGAATTTACATGATCCACAGTTAACATTTATTGCTGTGATAACTAGTAGATTTATGTAATAAGCATCTATAAGAATAACCTCTGGAAAAAATACCAATTGTAATGCTTTTCCAATTGTGTATGTATGGGAGGAGGAATGACTCTGTAGTCACTAGGAACATGTTGGTATTATCTTGATTCAACTTAATTTCTGCCTTTTTTATCTGCTGCATCTAGAAACTTTTTTAAAAAATTGTGATAAGAAACAGAAGATTTCCCATCTTAACCATTTTTGAGTAAGTGTATACAGTTCAGTAGCGTTAAGTGTATTCATATTGTTGTGAAGCAGATCTCCAGAACTTAATTTTGCAAATTCGAAACTCTATATACCACTAAAGAACAACTCTCATTTCTCCCTCCCTCCAGCCTCTGGCACCCATTCTACCTTCTGTTTTTTATGAATTACACTACTTTAGCTACCTCGTATAAATGGAATCATACAGTATTTCTCTTTTTGTGACTGGCTTATTTCACTTAGCGTAACTGTCCACAAGATTCATCTGTGGTGTAGTGTGTGTCAGAATTTACTTCTGTTTTTCAAGGCTGAATAATGTTCCATTGTATATACATGTCACATTAATTCCTTCATCTGTTAATGGACACTCAGGTTGCTTCCACCTCTTGCTATTATTGTGAATAGTGCTGCTGTGCACATGGGTGTACAGATACCTCTTTGAGACTACAGACATTTTCCTAGAGATCTGTTAACTTAAAGGAATAAACGTCAATTATTTTTTCAAATAAATGTCCTGAATTTCCAGAGATCTTAATTTTATTTAGTAGCACATTTTTAAATATATAATTTATTTTCACATAATAAAATTTGTATTTTGGTGTAACCTGTGGAAATGTAGGTGGTCTGCTTTTTTAACACGATAAAACCCTGGAAAACTGTGTATGATAAAGTGGAACAAGCTGCCTGAACGAAAAAGCTCATTTCATCTTGAAAGAAGAATTTAATATATTCCTCAAATTGCCTAGGACTGTGAGTAGCCTAAATGGTAGGCTGGAATCCAGGATACTACTGTATTTTGAAAGCAAAGGGAAGAGAATGTTTCAAGAAAGAAAGAATGAACAGTGTTGAGTACTTCTGGGCAGGCAAATGAGATGATTCAGTGTCAGCTAGATTTCATAACATGGAGGTCACTGGTGACCTTAGCAAGGGTTAGAGAGGAATCATGAAGGCGGATCTCAGATGGAGTGAGTTGGATGAGTGGGAGAAGGGAGGTATTGGCACATACAGACGATTATTGAAACATTTGGCATTGAAAGGGAAAAGAAAGGATGATAGCAGAGGGGGATTAAAAACATTAATTTTTTAAAATGACAGAGCCATAAGCATTTTTAAAAGCTGATGGGAAGGATCTAGTTGATGGAGACATTGAATATATGAGAGAAGGGTTAATGAATAGCGTAAGTCTTGACAAGGTTTTAGGGGATGGGATCCAAAGCAAAGGTGAAGGACTTGATGTTTGATGGGAGGAGGATAATTTCTTTCAATGTGATAGGAGATAAGGAAGCTAGGATTGGCTTGAAGTGGGTGCAGGTGGTTTGTAGGAGTGACTCTTAGAAAGATAGGGAATTCCCATATTGAAGTTTCTGTTTTCTGTCTAAACTGGAGTAGGTCATCTGTTGATAATTATGGCTGAGGAAGGGGAATTAGAGTTTTGAGGAAGAATGGAGTTCGACACAGTCATTGTAGAGGGTGGTTGCTGGACTTTTGAGGAATGACATTGTCCTTTGCAGTTGGGTGATACGTATTAAGCATAAAGTTAGACATCCGGTAGTAGGGGAAAAATACTAACTTAACTTTTTTGCTGTTTAATTTTATGAATTTAGTGAATTTCTACTAACTACGGTGTATTGTGACTAAGACATTTCTCATATACCAGGAGCTTATAAGCTTATAGGGAACAGTTATTTATCACATTCAATAAGAGGTACAAACAGTACTGAAACTTCAGAGGTCATATTTGACTTCAGAAGAGATAGGTCTTTAGGTATGGGAAAAATGTCAATCAATGTATAAGGAGAGGTTATATGAGAGAAGAGGCTTTGTGCTGGGAAGAATGGAGATAAAAATATGTTGGTTCCATATTAATGGAATGGTGGGGTCCAGTTTGTCCAGAATTATCCTTGAATCAGAGTGTCTCTATATAATATAAAACATATCAAAGAAGTTTATGACTTTAAAGAAAATTTTCATAAAAACATATGACCCCTTAAAGGAGTTTATATGCATAACTATTTTAGGGAAAATTTATGAGTAGTCATTCAGTGTATAACGAGCTTTATTCAGCATTGTAATTTTCCAGTTTGGGTATGATAAATTCATAGAGCTCATTAAGTGTAAGTGTCATTGTTGTGATTCATTCAAGCCTTTTTCCTCTCTTCAGCAGAAGGTTAAAAAAAAATTCCAAATTTGAATCCAGGACTTGAAGAATGCCAGTTGTCTAAATACAGTACCATATTGTGATAAATATAGCTATTGAAATTTTAAAAAATCTATTCACAAAACTTTGTTTTAATATTCATAGCAGAACTTTTTTTGGAATGTTATCTGAAAAACAGAGGACCATTTTATCATCAGAGCTGACTATTAATTAGGGTATTGTTGCAGATATAAAAGTTGATCTGCCACTGAAATTCTATTTGAATATGTATAGTTCCAAGCTTGCTTTGTGTATTTAATAACTTTAGTACCATAATTACTCTGTTTACAATTAAATTTTGGTGAATATGCTAATATGGAATATACCAATGAGTGATTTCAGCAAAGGGCAGTATTGATTTGCATCTTGATGTGCTTTTCAGTTGCATCTGCATTTCATTTAATATCAGAGGAAAAGAAGTGGTCAGATTATGTAATGCTAAACTTTTTTTTTTCTTTGAAACCTCTCTGTCGCATTGGCTACTATAAAAGTAGATTTGCATAGAGTCAGAGGGGCTGAAATTATGTGGAAAGATTTAATTTTGTTAAAGTTTGTGCCTTTCAGTGTATTGATTAATAGAAACGTTAATGCAAGCATTGATTTCATTATTAGAAGAAACCTATAATGTACTAAAGCAATTGTTTAATTCGAATTAGTATTTTAAATTCTTCAGAAAACTCACTAACTTACTGAAGCAAATACTTGTGATTATGTTATTTCTTTGAGCAGGGACTTCTGGTTTTAAATAATTCCTCTTCTTTTAAGAAATTGCCCGAAAGCAACAAGGAGATTGGAACACAGTGATTTCATATTCTCAGAAACTGAGAAGCTTCTGTAGCCCTGAACCAGAAAATAAGGAGCTGCCAAATGCAGTGAAGGTCAAATAGGGTATAGGAGGATGCTGAAAGGGGACCTGAGACACAGATGTCAGAAAAGCTGGCAGAATTGTATTCTCGAAAGAAAGTGGCACACCCTGAGAGGCACGTTAATAAGCCTTTGTCTGGGAGAACAGGAATAGGTGTTGGCAGGCAGGGGCACTAGGGAACTTTATGGTGTGATGAAAATGTTCTCTGTCTGGTGGTCGCATATGTGTATGTACATTTGTAAAATTTTATCGTTTTACACTTGTGCAAGTTAGTAATTTATTGCCTCTCACCTCCAAATTCACCCCTTTTTTTCTCTCTTTATATACTTGAGCTAGATCTTTTAAATATTTTTTCTTTTCCTGGACAGTGTTAGATTTTGTCAGTAGAAGGTGAGGAAGGGATACTGCAACACTTAGCAGAGGAAGGGCTTCTCTTGTTGAAGTGTGCTTGTTTTTTTGTTCATTTGTTTGTTTTTCTTACTCTCTCAAGGTGTGGCTGTCAGCTCTGCTTACTCTCCTGTAAGCTTCATTAGCACCCTGGTAGGCAGCTTGTTGCTCCTACCAGTATCTCGTGGGCAGCAGATTCCTGTGGATCAGCTCGAGCCCACTGGCCCTGCACTACCCTACCACCCAGTGGGTCACTGCCACGGTGTGTCCGGTGAAGTTTTCCTTTCTTGGGCACTCTCCCTTAACCTTGGAGACAGTAACTGCTCCCTGCATTTGCTAATTCCATATTCCTTCAAGTTTTCTTTTACATCTGTTAGCACTTGACAACTTTTTACAGATTAATAATTTTTTATGTTACATTTTCTTGTTTTAATTGATGGTGTGTTTTCTAGCTCCTGAATGGACACTGTTATAAGACACTTGTGATTTGTGTACCTTACTTACTATGTTAATTTTACATAAATAAACAGGATGAAATAATAAGTATACTTGATTACTTTCTGTAACATGAACCATTTGTTTAAAACACCAAGATTGGGATACAGAATGCTACCAGATCCCTAGGAACCTTCCACCTCTAGCCATTTCTTCCGACTCTTAGTCCCCAAAGTGATATCTGCTGTTTGACTTGTATCACTATTTATTTGTTTTATTATTGAAATTCATATAAATGGAATATAATATGTACTATTCTGTCTGGTGCTGCTTTTTCTTAACACAGTGTTTGGTATGTTCATCCGTCTTACTATATTCATTTTTCTGTTGATGGACATACAGGTTTCCAGTTTGTGGCTGTTGTGAATAAAGCTGTTACTATCATTCTTGTACCTGTCTTTGGGTGGACATGTACATACATAGAAGTTGAATTGCTGGGTCAGTTAGCAGGTACTGCCAAACGAATTTTCAAAATGATTGAAACAGTATACAGTGTAGAATTCTGCTTATTCCGCCTCCTTACCAACACTTTGTAGTGTCAGACTTTCACAGTTGAAGTCTTCAAAACCTTAAGGAATAGATCAAATGCTGGTTAAACTCCTTAGATTGTGGTAAAGGAAGAAAAGCTTCCAAAATCTTGTTATGAAGTGAGCATAATATTGATACTAAAACAGATAAATGTAGCAGAAAAAGTAACCTACAGACCAGTCTTACGAAGATCAGTCTTGTCTACAGCTATACCACCCTGAATGCGCCCGATCTCATCTGAATATCAGTCTTGTTCTTAAATAAAATATCAAATAGAATTCAGCAGCACACTAAAAAAATTATAACTGCCACCAAGTACAATTTTTTTTTTTCTAGGAAGGTTGTGTTAAATAGCTCTATATGAGTATGTGGTATACCAGCTGTATTTAAGTCTTTTGTGTTTCTCAAGATGTTAAAAGATAAGTATTGAACAAATATTTGTTAATACACTACCATTGGCCCTGCTTATACCTGACTGAAGCAGCCTCCGAGGACTGACAGGGCCATTGGTTGCCTGAGGCCACCTGAGATTATAGGTGCCAGCAAGAGCAAGAGGGAATCCTTCACATCTTTTTCCATTGGAAGCCACGGGAGGGAGTTTCATTTAGATACATTTTGAAGAAGTATTTCTGTCATAGTGGCCTCGTGCAGAGCAACTGAATATATTTCAGTGACTTCTTAACGTTTATGCGGAGATTTAGATGTGAGGGAAGTTTTAACCTAAGCACAAAGTTAGTTTCAAATGCTAGTTCATAAATCTGATTTTTTTTCTATTTTTCTTTTTTGCAAAGAAACTGGTAATCTAGAATGTACGTGTAAACAACTTTATATGAATATTTTTTGTACTTGGTTTAGTTGGGTTGGTATGATGTGTTATATTTAAGTTCTTTAAACACTGGATTTCTTTAATGTATATTGACTGAGGAAAAGAAAGAGAAAACAAAGCTGGATATCCCATTTGGAAAAAGCTGGACTTCTCCTTCATATCTTATACCAAAATAGGTGTAAACAGATCAAAATGTTAACCAGCAAAATATGAACCATAAAATAACCCAAAGAAAACATGGGATATTAAAAAAATATAATTTGACTGGAGGAGGCCTTTGTAAGGGTAACATGAAATCCAAAGCAAAAAATAAACAGTGCCCCAAAATAAATAGTTACTAATATATATATTGGGAAGACTCTTTGCAAGACACAGAGGTACTCTATTTAATATGCAACATATAAGATGTGCCTGGAAATAAAAAGCAAGACTAATAATTCGAAAGAAAAATGGGCAGAGGTTACTAATAGTTTACAGGAGATGAAATACAGATTTTACTTAGGAGTGTTTTCTTTTAATATTTTTTGAGAGGGAGGTGGGAATGCACTAGGCAGGCTCGTTGAGTATGAGAAAATTTCCAGTCTTGATCCCTTGGTGATTATTAATTATAGGAGCAATAATCATTTTGTTAAGGTACCTGGTTTCTTTTCATGGGAAGTGGTATTTCAAGAATACAGTATGTGTGCTAGGGATGCTCTTTGCTGCTGGGTTGATTATTGTTTCTAAGCTTTTTAGTGAATGGGGCTAGGAAATACAAAGATGTGTTTCTGTGTATGTGATTATTTTAAAGATACTTTCTGAACTAAAAATATTTCCAAGTACAGCATTTTGAACTTTACCTCTCCTGTCTTGTCTCTGTCTTTTTCTTCCATATCTGAATCCTGATTTTTAGGTACACAAGGGAATGATAGAATAATAATATCACATACTTACTCATTTGCATCATTCCACTTGTATGCACACAGCAGTCTTAGTTAACAAAACCAAGTATCACAATATGAGTTCTGTAAAGTTGCCTTTTTTGCATATGTTATCCCATTTTTTGATAGTTGTACTATATCTACAGTGTCAGTACATTTGCCCATTATATACTCTTTTCTCTCTTTTATAACCCTCGTTGAGTTTCAGTTCTACAAGTATATATTTTCTGCTCACTGTTACTGACATTTCTTTAGTCATTTTGGATATTGCTGTGGGAGTGGCCGACCTCTTCTACTGGACTTCTTCTCTAGTAGATTCTTATTGCTGTTTTCTGTATTGATAACACTTAGCAGTCTTTATACTTGAAACTTAGCTGGGTATAAAATCTTTGGTTCATGTTTTCTTTCCTTGAGTCTTAAATATGTTATTTTTTCCCCCCCGGTATAAAATGTTGCTGTTAAAGTGATGACAGTTTGATTTTATTTTCCTTATAAAATATCTGTGGATGCTCAAAAAATATTTTCATTTGCTGTTAACTAAATTGTATCTTGGTGATGGTCATTCTGGGTCGATTTTTCAAATGTATGTGATATGACCTTTCAAAGTGTAGCTTTACGTTTTTTTAAATTAAATTCAGGAAAGTTTTCTTGAATTAAAGGATTTTTAATATTCTGTTCCCTTGCTTTGATTTTCTTTGTTGTATGTATGTTGGTTTTTTTGTGTATGTTTTCTTACATTTTTTTTTGTCCTTCTTGATTTTTTGTTTCTTTCCTTTTCACTATTTCTCTTGTCGTTATAAAGTTTTATATACTCTTTTGTTCCTTCTAATTTAGTTTTTATTTCTGATTTTTGTCTTTCATTTTCAATTGTTCTGTCATCTGATTTCTGAATTTTTCTGATTCTGATTGATGTTAGTCTGTATGTAAAGTGTTTTTTAGCTTGTTTTGAAATACTAATTTATAGCTATCCACCTTTTGGGAGGCATGTTTTCTTATGTACTTTTCTAAAGGGATTTTTTTTCTCTTTAAAAATACGAACTCGGTGTGGGACTAGGCTTTGATCCCTTTTTGTTGCTGAGTTTTGTATGCAGCCAGTTTTCCGTTATTTGCAATTAGTTTTAGATGGTATGGTTCAGGGAGAGTGTATGTCATTCTCTAGATCCCACTCTTCACTTGTTTTTGTGTAGTATTCCAAAATACTGAGGCTAACTTATAGATCCACTTTCATTTGAGCTTTCTTTTTCCTTTCTTTGTGTTATCCTTGTGATGCTCACTTTGGCTTCATCCCTAGCAGCTTCTCCTTAGCCTGAGGCTCTGACCTAGAAGGGGCCTTGACTGGTTAGTTTTGAGAGTTTGTAGAGGCAACAGGCTTCAGCCTCTTGAGACCTCACCAAGGACCACTTGCACTTCCTGGCTGTGGGAGTGGCAGAGCCCTTCTTGTTTCAGTTGCTTTTCTCACAGGGTCTTGTGTGCTTCTAAAACAAGTGGCTCCTGATAGATAATTTTGGAATTCTCAGATTTATCAGAGGCACCACACTTTCTTCTGCTTCCTTCTTTACAGTTGCTGATACCACACACAACTTGTTGCTGTTTGTCATGGTCTGTCTTCACCTGCTCAAATTTTGGGATTTGTAGAGATAAGGGGATACTGTTCCCTGGTTGGTTGGAGAGGTTATCCATGGGTTTTGAGTTTCGCTCTCCAGTTGTCCTGTCCAGGTTTATGGGGGAATTCAGGGAGATGAAACAGCTGTGCTGCTGCCTCCACCATGTGCAGCATTAACCTTCAGGAGCTGTGATTTAGAAGCGTATTGAAGAGACTGACAGTGATGACGCTGTTCTGTGGGACTATTTTTAGGAAAGAAAGTCATTCCAAGCCTTAATTAATTATTACAATTAGTTTCAATTAGTTGGCCACAGAAATAAAACTAAAAATAAAAGCAAACAGCTTTATTTGCAGGAAAATCACTTTTTATTGACCACAATTTACATTGAGTAGATGCTGAGCCAGAATATTTCATTTAAAATATGATATTTTTGTCACTTCTGGAAAGGAATTTCAGAAAAACACAAAAGATTGTGCAGTCACTATTTTGAGATATATAAAGATAAAAAACATATTGTCCACTCATTTTAAACTATTTTGATTACTATAGGGAACCAGTCAAATAAGAGATTACTCTGATGATTTGATAAAGTTGGTTAAAATTCAGAAGGGCATCTGTTTTAATATTTGGAAGTACTATGTGTTTTAGTTGTTTCTCTTATTTGGTTTACTACCATAGGTGTAAAAATAACCTTTTTTTGTGTTTGAGTCTAGGCTAGCTTGGTTGGCACTGAAATTCCATTTTGTAAGATTTTACCATGACTGAAAACATTCATTGAGAGAACTAATTGATACGAAGAAATAACAGAGATACATTTATTTATTTTGAAGATGTTTTTGTTAACTTAGAGAAGATTTAGACAGCAAAGATGCATTAGTATTCTATAGGAAAAATTCAATTTAAAAATCCCCAGTAAATTAATAAGGAACATTTGCAGATAAGGAGTTTGTATATTTGAAGAGATACTGGGTGAGTTGCTGAAAAATTCCAGTTGAATGTAGTGTGTATGTCTGTAGCATATCTAGGCTCAAAACTGAGCTACAGACTTCTTTCATGTGAATAGCCATTTCAAGTATTGCATACTGTCTTAATGATTCTTATTAACCTTCTTTCTTTTCTGTATCTCCAGTATGTTTTTAGGGAACTATGGAACCTAACAAATACTTGTCTTAAATCTTTTTTGATTAATATTTGTAGAACCAAGAGTTTGAAATCACACAACACGCACATGTACACATGCATACTAGTACAAATTGAGTTCCTTCAATCAACGAAGTGAGTTACACCTGAGGGCACTTGAAGCCCAGCGTGAAGTGACTTGATCAAGATTACCCAACCAGCCGGTGTCTTACCTGCAATCCAGGCCTTTTGATTTCAGTCAGTGCTCTTTTCACAATAAAACACTGCTTTCTCTGAATGTTATGATAAGCTTACGTGTTACTGAGAAAAGTGAGTCAAGATCCATCTCCTAAAGAACGGTTAATGAGAAAGGAAACTTAGGAATGCTGGGTGTCACCAGCTTTGCCCAGATGACTAAGCCACAGTTTCTCCTGTCAGTCTTGAAAGTTGTGCTCCTTCGTTACAGTGACTTCCATAATTGTGGAGCATGTTGGTGAGGTCTTGGAGCCAGGTAGTCATCAGTGCAAATTTCTGTTATTCCACCACTTACCAGCTTGCTGAGCCTTAATTTCCTCGAAATGGGGATGATGATGTAATCTTCACAGAGTCATGAGGATGGATGGGAACCTGTGTAAAGCATTTACTAGCATGTTTCAGGAACCTTTGCCCTTTCCCCTTGTGCTCAGTTGCCTTATGTTTTCAATCTCTGAACTGTGTTCTGTCATATCGGTATTGACCTTAATAAACTCTTCATTTTGTTCCTATAAAATGTGCATTCTGATTGGATGCACCTTTCCCTCTCAACTTCATAGAGCAATTCTTTGTTGTTAAATAGCATTAAAGTTGTAGTTGATCATTATGCCATTGGAACTTAAACCTAATTATTTCCTTGAAAATAATTGCATATATGATTTTATTGTCTCTTCTCCAAAGTTAAGAGATAATCAAATAGGATTTGAGCCATTATAAGTCAGAATTAACAGATATCCTTTAAGTTTTGGAGTAAGTAGGAATTTGAACAGCATCTCCGTATAGAAGTTTTCCTTAGGGAAAAATGTTTTGAACACTTCTAAGATTATAATTCCGACCGTGTCCTTGTTTTATGTTATAGTGAAAATGCCTCGTGTAAAAGCAGCTCAAGCTGGAAGACAGGGCCCTGCAAAGAGACATCTTGCAGAACAATTTGCAGTCGGGGAGATAATAACTGACATGGCAAAAAAGGAATGGAAAGTAGGATTACCCATTGGCCAAGGAGGCTTTGGCTGTATATATCTTGGTAAGTGTGAGAGTGCTTCTAATGGTCAATCCAAAGATGTATATGCTTTCTTATGAAAATGGTTTCTCAATTATGAGCTGTTATAGGATGTTCTTAATAATCTGCAGTCAACTTAATAGTTTCTGATTAAGCAAAAATGCATCTCTGAACTAGGAGTGGAAATTGCTAATGCAGTCACAACAGAAAAAGAGGGTAAAATAGCTGTAGTACTGTCGTTAGTGAGCACTAGGACTTTAGATTTTTAAGATACTTTATGTAATCTTAATCTCTTTTGAGACCCAAAGAAACCGATGTACATATCTTTCCCCTCCCACCTCCACCTATGTGGGATTTATTCCCTCTGTGTTTGTCTAATTTGGAGATTTGCAGATCTTTTACAAGCGTGGGTTTCTTGTTTCTTTCTGTGCAACCCTCTTAGCCATCATACTGGAACTAGGAGAATTACCTAGAAACTGCGTATTAGGCCTGATTAAATGTGCAGATAACTAACATACTTATTCTGAAATTTTTGGGGACCCCTTGTGGAATCCTGAAATTCTGTTATATTAACTAAATTATGGACTTAAAAATATTTTACCTGATTGCTTCTACAGCCGTTTCACCAATAAATGTTAGTAGTGATGCAATGCAATTCATATTTGCTTCTGATTTTTCTAATTTTTCCATTCTGTATTCTCACTCTACTTCTAATCTCAGATTAATTAATTTCTGCCATGGAGGTTTATAAAATTTTATTTTTAGCAATATCTTACTCAGAATACTAATAATATGACAGATTAGTGTCACCTGGGAACTTGTTAGCCCTGCAGATTTTTGAGCCTTACCTCAGACTACCAATCAGAAACCGCAGGGGGAGGGCCCAGCAGTGTTTGATCAAGGTGATTCTGATGCGTGCTAAAGTGTGAGAACCACTGAGGCAGGTGAAAGACCACTGCCCTTACTCAAGAGGAGTAAACACTTCACCTGCTCCAGGACCAGTGGGCTGCCATTGGTCAGTTGCAGTTTCTGTAGCTATCTTTATGAAACACAGCTTGAAATCTAGTGCTTTATCATATTTTATACATATGATTCCTGTCGGTCAGTGGCACCCTTTTTGTGAAATATGTGTTGATTCTCTGGTTTTGTTGAGAGCCAAACCCATTCCAGTGAACTAGGCTGTATCTCTGATTTATGGCAAAAATCCTTATAAATCATGAAAGAGTAGTGGCTATATTAGCCAGGTATTTATTTTTGATCTTGTGATTTAGGGGAGATGGTAGATTATATAAGCTGTCTTTGCTACAGGATATGTGGACTTATGCCATCATGTAATAATAGAAACCTGTCTCTAAAAAAATAGGTTCTTCATTTTATATTAATTTACTTTTATAACCTTTTGCAAATTTAAAACTTACCTTGTGTGTGTCTCTGTTTTATCTGTATTTATCATCAAAAGATGCCATCCAATAGTATTTTTAATAGGTAATGATTTGATCTCTGTAATAAAACTTAACTTTTATACGTTTGGGATGACTAATCGGTAAAAAGAGGCACTTGCTTGAGTATTGTCGCCTCCAGTCTGTCTCTCTGTGATACACTGAAACAGCCAGATTCAAGATCATCAGCAGTTTCTGTTAATGAATTAAAAAGATTGCTTTTGAATTTTCTTTGCATTTTTTTCTGTAGCATTTGATACTGTTTATCTTTGTTTCTCATAACAGTTGCTTCCATTATCGTTTATGATAACATACCTTTCCCCTAGTTTTCTTTCTGCTTTTCTGGCTGTGCTTCATCATCTTTATAGGCACTTCTGTGTGTTCCAGCTTTTCTTCTTCTGTTCACTTTTTATTCTGTATATTCTGTCTGAGTGATGTCAAGCTTCTCCTACTCTCTTTACTGTTGATTTCCCTATGTTTTTTCTGTAGCCTAGGACATGATTTCCTGAGTCCAGGTCCGTAGCCACTGGCCTGTAAGGAATCTCTACTTAGATGTTCCACAGGCATTTCTAAAACTTGTATCATCATCTTTTATCTCCTGATCCTGTCATGAGGATTGTCTCAATGAATGACAGCCTTGAAGCCAGAAACTGGGAAGGCATTCTTGAGCATTCCTTCACTAATATCCTAGTTCCTTTTCTAGTCTTATTGCTTTACCTGGGTGACTTCTCAGATCCATTCATTTCTCTTCACCTTTGCAGCCACCGTCCTGGTCAGGTCATTAGCATGTCTTGTCTGGACTCTGACTGTAGCGCCGAATCTTCTCTGTCCCAGTCTTGCTGCCTTGCACACCATTGTTATCAGTATGGCTTTTATGACCAAGTACACTGATCAGATAATGTGGTCATCTTGTTTAAACCTCTCTGATGGCTCCCCAGTGCCCTTCAAATAAGGTGCCAGACTTTTAAAGAGTGACCTACAAGACCCTTCATATACAACATTTATCTTCATCCCTTTTATCTCCTCAAAGTCTGTGCTTCAGCCGTCTTGCTGCCCTTTGACTCTTAATCTTTATATGTGATGCTTTAAAATTTTTAAAATATATTTTATTTTACATTGTTTTTGTACCAAACCTTTGAAAAATTTCTAGTAGCTTTCCTGAGGTATAATCCATATACTTAGACTATTGGGTTAGCCTCTTCACTGATCTACCTGCTTCTGCCCCTTGCCCCTATACTCCATTCTCCACAAAGCAGCCCAAAGAAGTCTTTGTTACCACAGTCTGATTTTGCTGATCCTCTGCCAGTGGCTCCCCATCTCATTCATAGTGACAGCCAAAACCTGTATGTTACCTGTTAACCCATCGTGTTTGTTCCCTGCTGCTTTCGCTTTCTGATCTCTCTTCTTCTGCCTCACTTAGTTTTCCCCAGCTACTTTTGTCTGCTTGTTTTCCAAACATGTCAAACATACTCCTGTATCAGGGTCCTATTTATTTATTTGTTTATTTAGAGATGGAGTCTCACTCTTTTGCCCAGACTGGAGTGCAGTGGCATGATCTTGGCTCACTGTAACCTCTGCCTTTCAGGTTCAAGTGATTCTCCCACCTTACCCTCCCAAGTAGCTGGGATTACAGGTGCGTGCCACCACCATGCCCAGCTAAGTTTTGTATTTTTAGTAGAGACAGGGTTTTGCCATGTTGGCCAGGCTGCTCTCGAACTCTTTACCTTGGTAATCCACCTACCTTGGCCTCCCAAAGTGCTGGGATTACAGGTGTGAGCCACTACGCCCGGCCCACATCAGGGTCTTGGTGCTGCTTTCCCTGGGGTGCTCTTCACTCAGATGCGTACATGGCTTATTCCCTCCCTGCTCTCAGGCCACTGCTCAGGTAACACCAGGTCAGTGTTACTTGTGGCCACACTGCTTACCTTTCTTTCCTGCTTAATTTGTTCTCTACAGCACTTCACACTGTCAGATGTACTTCATATTGTATTTCTGGTCTGCATCCTACCACTGAAATGATGGCTTTGTAAGAGTAAGGATTTTCTTTTTTTTTTTGTAAGTGAGGATTTTTTCCTGTTCATTGCTAAATCTCTATTTCCTAGAAACTGACATTTAGTATGTACTTGGTAAATATTTGTTTAATGAATATGGGCAACCTTATTTTTCTAACTCAGTATTCTGGGGCAACTGTACTTCTTTATTTGCTTGAAATAAAATGACAGCCACATTAAAATTATTCTGATGGCAGTTGAAAGTTCTAGTGCCAACATCCTGAACTATTGGTCCAGATAAGTTTTTCCTAAACTAGTGCTTTTTAGAAACTTTAGCTTCCTCATTTTTTACTCTTCAGATGCTCCTCTTAAAAGAATTTCATAGTTTATTAAATTTAAGAAATGTATCACTTATCCTCTGAGGAATTCACAATATCCATTAGCATATCAAAGGCCATTAGTACTTTTGAATTAAAGAAATCTTTATTTAACTCAGTTTCCCATACGTAATTGATAATCATATGGAAGAAACCAGAAATTGTAAGATGTATTCTAAATTCACATATGTTAAAACATGAACAAAAGTCTTAAAATATATGAAATGTACTGTAATATTCTGAGAAACATACTGTAATATTCTGAGAAACATATATGGGAACTGAAGTGTATTCTATCAAGGGTTACAGATACACAAACCTAAATATTAATATATTTATAACATTACTTGTTCTGATGTTAAATATTTTACTTTTTTAAACAGCTGATAAGAATTCTTCAGAGTCAGTTGGCAGTGATGCACCTTGTGTTGTAAAAGTGGTAAGAAATATTTTAGCTAATTTGTTTCTTTTCTGTTGATTTGGTGTCGTATTTGTTTTGTAAAATGCCTTTTTTGATGAACTAGAATTAATTAAACCATAAGATACCAAATTTTTAATAATTTTAAAAATATGTAATAAGACACAAAAGTAGCTTTATAGTTTTAAATCACTTGAGTGTGAAAATTTCCTCTCTTGAAATAAAGTGGTTCTGGTATTTGGGGGTAAATGAATGAAAGCATAGAGGCATGCAGATGTGGAATAAAAATATTCAGCTCATTTAAGAAATTTCAGCTACTTTTACAGATACTTTTTATATTTATATCCTATAAGACTATACTAATGTAACATAATTTTATTGTATTTTAGTTTGCATTTGCTTCTGGACTTCCACTTCGTCAGTTTTTTTCTGTTTATTCCCAGTTTTCTTCCCCTTCCATTTTTGTAAATTAAATTATTTATTTAATTGTGATTGTTGGGCCTTTTTTGCTATAATAATGTTGAAATTAGTTTGTTATGAGTAAAGATTGGCGACATCCTGTCTGACATAAGCATACTTCTAACAGCCAGATCAATTTATATGTTGGCAAACTAGAAGACATTTTTAACTATTTTTTAAGTCAATTATGTACCTTTTTGCTTACCAACATTTGTTACTCCCCTTCTTCAAAGTTATTTGATACGTATGAAGAATATGTTTCGGTTAAATAGAAGAACCAATAGGATGTATTATCTGGGCAAATTAACATATAACTCTTCCCTTACTTTTTCTCCTACAGGATACATGTATTAGGGTTCTCTGGGGGACAGAACTAATGGAATAGATGTACATATGAAGGGGACACCCCCACGATTTAATTACCTCCCACCAGGTCCCTCCCACAACCTCGTGGGGATTATGGGAGCTACAATCCAAGATGAGATTTGGGTGGGGACACAGCCAAACCGTATCAGCCAGAACTCAGGAATTAGGATTACTCTGAAGGTTTTCATTTTGTTTCCTTTTACTCCCTTTTATATTTTATCTCTTAGGAGTTAGGAGTCAGCTTTTTTGGACCTTTTTAGAGATTTTAAAACTTTTTTAAAAAAATTGAGGCGTAATTTTTACAGGGAAGTACGTAGATATAAAATGAACAATTTGAAGACTTTTGACAAGCACATATACCTGTGTATCCCTCACCTCTTAAAATGTAGAACGTTTCCATCACACTAAAAAGATTCCTTATGTTCTTTATCAGTCAAAACCCTACTCCCTTGCACCGTTGGAGGCAACCACATGTCTTGAGTTTTTCTTTTTTTTTCTTTTTTTGCCATGAATGAGTTATTCCTGTTCCAGAAGATTATGTAAATGGTATTAAACAGTATATATTGTTTTGTAACTTCTTATGCTCAGCATAATGTTTTAATGGTTCATCCATATTGTTGGTGTATCAATCATTTGTTTCATTTTATTGCTGTCTTGATAGACATTGGGGTTGTTTCCAGTTTTTGGTATTATGAGTAAAGCTTCTATAAACATTCTTGTACAAGTGTTTTTATGGACACATGTTTTTATTTTTCTTGGATAAATACTTAGAGTTGCTGGTTAATAGGGAAGATGTCTATTTAAACTTATAAGAAAGTACTAGGCAGATTTCCAAAATGGTTGTGCTCTTTTACACATTGGCCAATAATATATGACAGTTCTGTTTGTTTCCTCTTCAACATTTGGCATTGTCAGGTGTGTGTATTTGTTTTTTAGCCATTACAGTTGGCGTGTAGATGTGAGTTATAGTTTCAGTTTGCATTTACTGGATGTCTAATGATTTTGGGCAATTTTTTGTTGTGCTTATTGGCCATTCGTGTATTTTCCTTTGTGGAGTGCCTCTTCCATCGTTTTTGCCCCTTTCCTCTGATTTTTATCTTTTAAAAATAACTGGGTTGTTTCGCTTTTTATAATTGAGTAGTAAGAGAGTTTTTTTCTGGATGCAGTTCCTTTTTCAGATATGTGTTTTAAACATTTTCTACTGTGGTTTGCCTATTCATTTTTTGAATGCTTTTTCTACATCCGAGATGAATCACAGGATTTTTCTCCTTTATTCTGTTAATGTGGCAATTACATTGATTGATATTTGAGTATTAACCAAACTTTGTATTCTTAACATACACCCCACTTAGTCATGGTGTATTACACTTTTTACATAACTACTAGAACTGATTGGTAAATACTTCGTTAAGGATTCTTCTGTCTTTGTTCATGAAGGATATTGGTCTTTCATTTTTTTCCCAACTGTTTCTTAATTTGAAGTTTCCAATCTCATTGTTGATTTTGGTAGCAGAGTTCCCTACCTGGCACTCTGTTTGGTCTTCCCCTTTTTGCCCTGTAGGTCTCTTAAGTCTCCTCCTTTTTACTCCTAGGGCCTCTAGGGGAAAAAACCAGAGCTGCCGTGGACTCACTTTGTTTTCTGTCTTTTAGGGGTCACAGTCCTCCTGTCCTGCCCATTATCTAATTTCTGAAAACAGAAATTTTCTTTTTTTTAAGTCCGTTTTTATCTTTGTTTGCAGCGGAAGGGGTGGGTCCCAGTTATTCCCTCGTGCAGGGAAGCGGAAGCAAAGTGATGCCTTTCAAGTTGTGTCAGTGCTTTTTTCTCCTGCCCCTTTTCATGATGGCCTTTCATTGTGGATTTTTCTTCTTTTTCATTTATGAAATAACATTCTTTTTGGAATATTCAGCCTGCTGCTAAATCAGAGGAACTAAGTTCTTACTGTTAAATTGGGTCATTTGTATTTAATTGCAGAATATTGTGTGCATTTGTTTTTGATAATACAAATTAAAATATTAAAATCTATGGGTAAGATGAGTTTCTTCTTAGGTTCATTAATAGTTCTGTTGTGAGAAGAAAGCAAGTCTCCTTATGACGTCTCATAATGTTGAGGTTCAAATGATGTGGTTCCCTCTGACCCCTTGCAGTTAGTTGGCATAGCCGTTTCTGTGTCTTGGAAGGAAAGTGTGCCAGTGTCATATCTTGTAGGTGGAATGGTGTATAATCATGTCTTTTTTGTTCTGTATAGCCTGAACCTTTTTTTTTTTTGTTTTTTGAGAAAGGGTCTCACCCTGTTGCCTGCGCTGAAGTGCATTGGTGCAATTATAGCTCATTGCAGCCTTGATCTCTTGGTTTCAAGTGATCCTCTTGCCTCAGCCTGTCTAGTAGCTGGGACTACCGGCATTCACCACCATGCCTGGCTAATCTTTTTGATTTTTTAGTGGAGATGAGATCTTGCTTTGTTGCCCAGGCTGGTGTCAAACTCAAGCTCCAGTGATCCTTCCCTCTCAGCCTCCTAGAGTGCTGGGGTTACAGGCGTGAGCTATGGCACATGGCCTCTGAACTTAAGTTGTATTTTATCTTAGAATGATGTGCTTTCTTATTGTACTTAGAAATATTTCTGTTGTTCTTTATTGTGAGTAATTAGAAGTATTTCTGTTGTTAGTCAGTGTAACTTGACTTTTACTGCTTTTTTAACTTACACGGTTAAGAAAAAACATGGCCAGGAACAGGTATTTTCTATATGCTTAAGGTAATAAATTATATATTTAAGTTTAAGACCAAGTACCTAGTTTAGGACTGTGTATCTCCTGTCTCCTAATTTAGTTCTGTTTCCATTATCCTTTATTATTTATTATTTCTTCTCTTTATAATTAGGACAGTGATAAATACAGTTGATTTTTCTTTTGCATTTAATATTTTAGTAACTTTTTCGATATTGTAGTTATCCTAGAAGAATGTCATACACAAAACAATATTACAGACCAGGCGCAGTGGCTCACGCTTGTAAACCCAACACTTTGAGAGGCTGAGGCAGGTGAATCACTTGAGGTCAGGAGTTCAAGACCAGCCTGGCCAACACGGTGAAACCCCATCTCTACTAAAAATACAAAAATTAGCCGGATGTGATGGTGCATGCCTGTAATCCCAACTACTCGGGAGGCTGAGGCAGGAGAATTACTGGAAACTTGGGAGGTGGAGGTTGCAGTCAGCTGAGATGGCACTGCTGCACTCCAGCCTGGGCAACAGAGTGAGACTCTTATCTCAAAAACAAAACAAAACAAACAAACAAACAAAAAAAAAAAACCCAAAACTAAAACAAAAAATAATATTATTGACTTTCCTTCCTTTGAAGGGGAAATTTGTAACTTCTATTTGCTTCTTTTCCCCTAGCACTCTCTCCTGAATAAACACCTACAGCACTCATTGTATTAACATTTATTTTAGAATTTTATTCTTCTTATGCCACTAATTGTTTTTAGTTTTTTTGAATGTGTTTATTCTGTCTCTCTAACTAAATTTTAAATTATCTGATAAGGACCTTGTCAATGAAGTTTGTTTTCCCTATGCAGTCTTCAGATGCTTGTTTTATTTATTCTTTTGAATACTTTTTAGCCATTAATTGCCCATTGCCTTTTTACTACTCTCTTCATTTACTCTCAACTTCCTGATGTCATTCACTTTCCTGTCTTATCTTTGCCGTAGAGAGTAGGCCCACTCATAATTTGCCTTCTCACAACTTTATAATATTAATAGTTGAAATGTTTCACCAAATAACAAACATGTAAAATGAGTATCAGTTCTTCCTGGTATTAAAATCAGAACTGTTTATGAACATTTGTCATTTAAAACATTATGGGCTATTAAAGATCATGTTTTCAAAGAACATGTACTACTGTTTGGGGAAGTTTTACAGTTATTTCTAAAAAAGCAGGATACAAAGTTCTGTATGTAGTATGAAGGTTGTTTTATAAAATGGCTATTTATGAAGAAAATATATCAGAATTTCCATATTTTCTAAAATGAGCATGTATTTTATCATTATAAAAAAAACTTGCAAATGTTACTTAAGAAATAAAGGCAAATTGATTTTCTAATGTGAAATTTTACTTAATAATGGACTAGCATATCAAACAGTGATTCTCAATCCTGGTTGTAGAGTATAATCAGAATCTCTGGGTGCAGGGCCTGGTTATTGGTATTTTTAGTAAAGCTTCCCAGGTGATTCGTTTGTGCATCAAGATTGAGAGCCACTGGTAGAATGTGGCACACAGAGCACCTTAATTATTTTAAATGGAATCATGTGTGCAGGCACATTTTTATCCTTGTTTTCAGTAGGGGTTTGCAGGTACCCTGTGCTGCTGGTAAGGGTTTCTAACTTAATGTGGACACTTTGTCAAGGAATTGGTTATTGCTGATAATACATGTATCTGCCTTAGAAACAGCTCCAGATAGTTAACCCACATATTTCTTATTTGGCATTGGAGTGAAGTTAAGACACACCCATTCAAGGTAGATGTTAGGCACATATTAAAAATGTTTTCCCATGTACCAAATGATGGTCTCTGGTTTTGTTTGGGGGCCTTAATTCTTGACCTACAGGAGAAACACTGTATTTTATTTCTGTAAGTAACTGTGCAGAGAGAAAAGTTAAATTGATAATAAGTTGGATAATGCAAGGAGAAAGAAATTTTCTTTTGTGTTCTCTTGCTGACAGGCTTAATATGAAATTAGTAGTTCTTTGAATTGCACTTACCCTTAGTCATTTCAGTAGCAGAACTAGAGGCAGAGGTCAGGCTTTTGGATGGTATCCTAACAAGTCATTGTATCGTGGTCCTTTTCTGATGTGAACTGATACGAATCTATATTTCACAGGTCCTTGGAAAGAAGTTTGCAGACTGATGTTTCATTTTCCTCACTGATATTATGAGAAGTGACCTGAATTTTTAATTCATATATCATAATTTTTTGGTAGGAAGGAGAAATTTTGTACAGCTTCATTTTTAAATGGCAGCCAGTTGCTTTTAGCTGGTGCCATTGAAATGTATCACATTTTAATTTTTTTTCTGTTGTCATCTTCATTTTGACACTTAGAAGTCTTAAAGAAACGTTTAGTGATATTCTAGTTAAAATGTCAGTCCCAATTTCTTTTCTAAATCTTGGCTATTATAGAGTTGGCAGAGTATTTTAGATTTGAAATATGTTAATAAAATTTTAGTTATGAGTTAAGGTATTTTCTTCAACGGGAATAGCTAGCTTTGGCTAGAGTGCAATGCCAAGGAAGTAGCTCCTTTATTTTGTGATAATGGAAGTTTATTGGATTAGAAGAAGTATGAAATGAGCCCGGAGAGCCTTCTTGTAGTGGGCTTTCATTATAATAGCCTGATTTATATGGTTGATTCTCATTATTATAAGTTTAATAAATTATTGCCTGAAGGAAAACTTGAAAGTTAAACTTGATATGACATAGGCTGAAACTGAATAAATCAGAATTTTATACTGATTTGTCTTAGGAAAACCTCTTTCAAACCTGAATTATATAAATGAACTATTCCAAAGGTAAGCTTTGGAGAGGAACTTTACCAGAATTCCTCTTTTTGAATTTCTGTTTCTTACACTGATTCTGTGATTCCTACCGAAGACCTATTCTTAGCCATTGGCTGGAAACATTGCAAGTTTCGCTTGCAGATGCTTGCAAGTGTCAAGCTATTGTTGCTGCTAGGAAAGGAGCCACAGGTTATAGAGAAACTTGGGTGCTGAGTCCATAAATTAAGGAATCGGCACTCATACTTTCAGTATGTTGGTTAGTTCCTACTTCTTAAGGAGTTGATGCATGCCAAGTCGTGATACTACTGTCTTCCAAGGTTAGGGTGAAAAGTATTACTTACCTGCAACAAATAAGGCAAGCTTATTTTCAGGTTGTGATCCAAGTATTAACGTGTGTTGCCCATTTGCTGTTAAATGCTCATTCATAACTGCCTGACTCTGCAGATTGGCTCATCAGTTTTCCTCTAAGTACTTTCTTTTTGAGACGGAGTCTTGCTTTGTCTCCTAGGGTGGAGTGCAGTGGCACAATCTCAGCTTACTGCAACCTCCACCTCTTGGGTTCAAGTGATTCTCCTCCCTCAGCCTCCAAAGTAGCTGGGATTACAGGTGCCTGCCACCACAGCCAGCTAATTTTTGTATTTTTAGTAGAGATGGGATTTCAGCATGTTGGCGAGGCTTGTCTTGAACTCCTGACCTCAAGTAATTCACCCGCCTTGGCCTCCCAAACTGCTGGGATGACAGACATGAGCCACCATGCCCAGCCTTCCTCTAAGTACTTTAATTGGGGATTCCTGTTTTCTGAATTATAAGAAATCTGAGATAATTAGAGCAGAGAGTATGGAGTAGTTTTCTACAGTTGAGGATGTCTTCAGTGAAGAAAAGGTGAACATATTTTAAGTGCTTGCAAAAGTCATCTCTAGTAACCCAAAACTATAAATTATCTCTCATTTAAGATAGTAGGCCTCATTACTCACTTCCCCCGATGCTCTATTTAACTTTGAACTCCAGCTACGCAAGATATTCTGCCCAAAATAATTTTTTTCTCATACCTCCTAAAAAGAAAAGCAACCCCAAAATTAGTTTTAAAATGTTAGTTTCCTCATTTGAAGTTTTCACTGCTTTAAATACTTTTTTCTGATTCCCAATAAATAATGACCAACACAAAATACCAAACATTAAATAAATACTAATTTTAATCAGATGAAATTTACTATTTAAAAAGTCCACAGAATTATAAGATCTTTTCCACTCTTATATATTTACTTAACAAGACAAAACTGCTGACAGGCTGTCATTTCTTGTTTGTGCAAATACCTTTTTGTGAATGTGTGTTTCTTTAGTAATAATTTTAATTGTTAATATCTCTAAAACTATAAAATGAATGTAGTCCATAACGTTGGTAGAAAACAATTGTTAATGAGCCCCATGTTTTTCTTGACTTTAAATCATGTGGGAAATAAGTTGAATGGCTCTTTGGTTTGACAAACGTAGAAATCCCTGCCAGAAAGGAAGGATGCAGGTTAGTGGACAGTGCATGCTTGTTAAGGAGATGCAGAATATGCACTCTTCTTTGTGGTAAGGTCCGTTTTTGCCAGTCCTGATAAAGTAGATATAACTGTAATGAAAACAGGAAAGGAATGGGATTTTGGCATTAATTGGTTAAATCAGATATTGAAATTTTATTAAATCTGAGAAATATCTTGTAGCCCCTTGGTGATACAGTTAAGATGGTGGCTCATCTTTGCTTAAGGGAAAGCTTAATAAAGATGAAAATTAGTTTAAACATTTTTCTTAAACTTCTGCAGGCTGAGCTATATATCTGATTTTGTATAATTTATCACTTATAGAAATGGAACTTGAGCAATATAAGAAATATAGACTAATATTTCTCTGAACATTTCTAAGGAGTTTGACTTAACACAGTTATAAACTTAAGTATCAAAATTACATTGGACAGAAAAATAGATTTGTTGGTCTTCTTTGAAGGTTCATTGAAAATATGTCAGTAATTTTAACTACTGCTAGTACTAATTAACTCTTATATTTTAAGGAACCCAGTGACAATGGACCTCTTTTTACTGAATTAAAGTTCTACCAACGAGCTGCAAAACCGGAGCAAAGTAAGAAATACAGTACACATACGTTTACACTTTTAAAATGACCAGTTTTTTTTTAAGCCAAGACCTACAGCATTATCTCTGATTTTTTATGACTCTTTGTTATTTTTTTGCTTTACAAATTCCGCTTACATGAGATTTGTATGAAAGAATTCTGGTCTTTTAATGGGTTTGTTGCAGCAAGATTTTATCTGTATTGATATATAGAATAAAGTTAATAATAAATGACGTATGGTTTAGGAAATATTGTTAAACATTGAGAATTATTGATGAACTCTAGAACAGGATATCAAGGTAGAGAGCCAGAACCTCTCGTAGTTACTTTAGTCCCTTCTGTCCTTTTTCCATCTCTCCTAGATCTTGATTTCCTGGTTGAGGACTTTTACATTGAGGAAGAAAAACCTCTTAGATTGGTATGAAAAATAGGTCTTCCTATAGAAGCAAGTAAACATTATGTAATTAGAGAGATAAACTGCAACTTCAGGGTAGTCCACCCCTGTATTCTCAGATTCCACATCCTCAGACTCAACCAACCAGGGATCAAAAATATTCCAGAAAAAAACAAAACACTACAATAAAAAATAACAATAGTAAAAAATGATACAAATAAAAAACTAGTACAGTATAACAACTATTGATACAACATTTTCGTTGTATTACGTATTATAAGTAACCTAGAGATGAGATAAAGTGTATAGGAGGAAGTGTGGAGGTTATATGCAGCTATTACACTATTTTATGTGAGGGACTTGAGCATCTGGATTTTGGTATCTTGAGGGGTGGCAGCTCCTGGAACCAAGCCCCTAGAACAAAGGAATGACTGTACTTTAGTTGTGATTTAAAAAACAAAATGCTTTTTTGTAGATTTTTCATTTTAAAGACAATTTTAAGGGCAGGATAACAGTTTTGTAGGTTAATAAAAATGTTTTCATTGTAAAATGCTTTTCATTACTGTATTCTTCATTTTCTTTTTATGAATACAGGTGAATTCTTATTGCATGTTTAAATACATTTTGCTCTTAATGATTTTTTTAAAAATTATTATTTATGTGTAACAATTGAAATCACGAAGATCTGTTTGAATTTGTAGTTCAGAAATGGATTCGTACCCGTAAGCTGAAGTACCTGGGTGTTCCTAAGTATTGGGGGTCTGGTCTACATGACAAAAATGGAAAAAGGTAAAAATACGTGTGATTTGTCTTTCTCCTTCCCTTTTGCAACATTCGCTATTTAGTTGGTTTAGTCAGTAATTATTTGCTGATCACTTACAATGTTCCTAGGCCTCTCTCTGGACTATGTGGAGTGTATGTGACAGAGAGGAATAAGATGGTATCTCTGTCCGCTGCTTTCCATAGCAGCAGGCTGTAATGCCCTATTAGAATAGGGGTGCCTCTCTAGTAAGGGGACTTCTACAGAGCAATATCAACTGACTGGAACCCAACTGACAAGGAGGAACCAAGCCAAACAGACCCTGCATTTTTTTCCTTTGCTCTTAAAAATAAACAAACTATGTTCTTTATGCAAAAGGGAACCCCTTCAGGATTCCATTTGGTATTTCATGTTGGATACGTAATCTGCCCACACCAGACCAGGCTCACCCTTTATGAGGGATTTAGTGTAGCTGGTGACTGAAAGCAAATATGTATGAAACAATTAGAGAACAATTAAGTGCAAAATTGTATGATACTGACTTGGGTGTCTTAGGAGTTCAGAGAATGGAGAGAACGAATTATTTGGGATAGTTTATTTGGAGAAAACCTCTAATACTTTGGTGCATAAGCAGCACTTGATACATATTTGAATGAATCAATGGAACTTCATGCAGTAAGGCTTTGGTAGCTGAGACGTGAAGGGTAGATTTAGTTTGGAACTGGGGATACATTGCTTAGGATGATTTCAGCTGCAAGTAAAGGAAAACTTTGACTCAGGCAGTCATCAAGGGCCCAGGTTCCTTATCTTGCACCTTTGCCCTCCTCATCTTAGTTTTGTTCTCTGTTAGTTCTCCATTGTGTGGTCGCCAGGTGGCTGCTCTATTTCTAGGCTTCACATGCAGGCACAGTACCCAAGGGCAGAAAATGATATCTATCGTGTGTTGTGAGTTTCACTTTCCTGGCAAAGAAAGCTTTCCCAGGAGCCCTGTGGCAGACTTCTTCTCATGTTTTCTTGGTCAGAATTTTATCAATACTTATTCTTAAACCATTCGCTGGCAGGGACCAAGTGATCACAGTGATGCATGTGGAAAAGGATGGAATGCCGGAACCAAATTGGTGCTCTGTTAGAAAGGATTGAGAGGAGGAGTAGTAGTTGGGTAGGCAGCCAGTGTTGTTTACTTGGGAACCATGCCTCTCTTAGGGAGTGTGGGATTCCTGAAGTCACGTTGAATGTTTTATTTTATATGGTTTTTCTGGGATAGCAAAATATGTTATAGTTTTTATAATATTTTCTTGAGAAATACTATAGAGCAAGGATTAATTAAGAGCAAGGATTCTAGAGCTAGACTGCCTAGTTTTAAAACCTTGTTTTGCCCTTTAAAATGTGTGTGACTTTGGGCAATTTTTTGCTTTAATTTCCTCATCTGTGAAACGGAGTAACAGCTAACCACTTAATGATGATTAAGTATAATGCTACAAGAGTATATGTAGAACATAGATGTTAGCTTTTGCTCTCAAAGGGGTCTTTAATTGCTTAAATGTTAAAACCTACTGGTTTAGAAAATCATTGAGGAGGCGGAATAGCATCTTAAGCGGGAGATTAATGTGAGCACAAGGATAGATTTCTGTTCTACTGTAACTCAATGGCTGTCTTCCTCTAGCAGAGGAAGAGGGCATGCATGTAAGAGAGAAGGAAGTAAACTTGGAGAAAAAGTCGGTGGCAGATAATGAAGACCCATAGAGGAAGGGACAGTTTGGAACCAATGTCTAGTAGGTAGTCAGAAGCTATCACTTGCTCTTGAGCAAGGGATGAGGTGACACGGTAGTGAAGGTGGCATTTGGGAAATGGCTTACATGGTGAATTAAAGGCTGTCTAAAGGGGAATAAGACAAGAAAAACCCTTAGTGATGACTTGCTGGGAAGCAAATCTGTTTGACTCTGTGCTCCAGTATACAATAGTTATATTCCTAAGGAACAGTACATTATGGAAACTACATTTCATAGAGATGATTGGAAGAAAAGTGTGCCTGGGGCTAGAGCATTTTTACACTTGGAATAACAGCCTTTTCCTCTTTCCGTAATTTCAATATAAACATCTTAAAAAAAAAAAAAGAACCAAGTACGGTATATTGCAGCAAAACGTAAACACCAAACAAATCTAGCACTAGATTGATTGTACTTGACTGCATCAGGTGTGGTCATGGGCTAGTTAACTTTCAGTCTCTCTCGTTTCCCTGTCTGTGATTTGAGGATAATAGTACTTTATGAATTACTGTGAAGATGAAATGAAAACATGTAAATCGTAAGGGGCACATAGTAAGTGCCCAGGAAATATTTCTTGCAGTCATCATCACCGTGATTATCATAATTGGTTTCATTTGTTTGTCTATGATTTTTGTTTGTCAGTGGTGATATTTTGCTTAAGAATGATGGTCTTTTTAAAAGTAGCCCACACTGTTGTATCACATTTTACCATATACATTCTTATCACCCATTTTATGATAAAGTTTGGAAACAGTTAAACAGGGCTTTTGTTTGTATAACTCCTGTGAGGTGACCGGGGGCTAATTGGGTCCAAGGTTGACACTGTAAGCTGACTGACGAGGGTACTGCTGGAAAGAACTTCTCTGGTGTGGATCAGAAGTGCCTTAGAATGTGGTGACAAACGAGAACACAGTCTAAGTCTTAACTCACCATGTATTAGTGATGACTTTACCTCCTAGCCCGTTTCTTCTATAAAATGAGGTTGCTAGAAATGTCTCCTTTAAAAGGTAGCATCAGTCATATATCAGGCATTGATTTGCTTTTTAGGTTGAAGCTCTTAAAAAGAATCATCGTAGGTCTTAGAAAGTAAAGAAATAGAAAGTAGATTATTCTTCCAGCCCCCTCCCGTACCAGACATCCTTAGTTTTTCTTGTAACTCATTTGAATTAATATGTATGTAGGGCTTAGAACAATGTTAGCTGCTACCATTATTAAATTATTTATACTGATATATATTTTTCTTTTACTTGCACATTTTTATCCAAGTCTCCAGAAAAGTATACATCAAAGGTTTTACTTTAGAGGAGTTACTTAGAAATAACTTCCATTTTACTACTCAATGGTAGCGCTGTCTTTCCAGAATAATGGGTAATGGTTTCTATGAAATTTGTGGAATCATGTTTCAGTTGATGTTTATGATTTCAGTATGGTGACAAGATTAAGGGCTTAATAAGAATGATGGTAGGGTGATTTGTGAATAAAAACAAAGACCTATGTAATAGAATTTTTTTTTTTTTTTTTTTTTTGAGACGGAGTCTTGCTCTGTCACCCAGGCTGGAGTGCAGTGGCCGGATCTCAGCTCATTGCAAGCTCCTCCTCTCGGGTTCACGCCATTCTCCTGCCTCAGCCTCCCGAGTAGCTGGGACTACAGGCACCCGCCACCTCGCCCCGCTAGGTTTTTGTATTTTTTTAGTAGAGACGGGGTTTCACTGTGTTAGCCAGGATGGTCTCGATCTCCTGACCTTGTGATCCGCCCGTCTTGGCCTCCCCAAGTGCTGGGATTACAGGCTTGATGTAATAGAATTTATTAATAGACCCCATGTTGAATTAAGCAGTTGTGTTTTAGTCATCTTTCAGGCTGTTACAGAGGTTGTATTTTTGTTACCTGTGTATTACAGGCCTTAAGTATCCCTTATCTGAAATGTTGGCACCAGAAGTATTTTAGATTTGGGATTTCTTAAGGATTTTGGAATATTTGCATTAATACCTACTGGTTGAGCATCCCAAATCCGAAAATGGGAAATCCAAAATGCTCCAATGTGCATTTCCTTTGAGCATCATGTTGGCACTAAAAAAAACTTTCTAATTTTGGAGCAATTCTGATTGCAGATTTTCAGATTTGAGATGCTCATCCTATTTTATAATCATTACACACATCACCTATTTAGTAAAAGCCAGCATGTATATGTGCTCTGGTTTCATCTCTCAACCTTTCAAAACCTGTTATACAAAGGAAACCAGGAAGTCAAAGTTACCATTTTCACTTTATTATCTTACAAGCCAAGGTGCTAGGAAATCCTACATGAATGAATACATTTTGTCACTTTTTTTTTTTTCCCAAGATGGAGTTTTACTCTTGTTGCCCAGCTGGAGTGCAGTGGCTCAGTCTTGGCTCACTGCAATCTCTGCCTCCCAGGTTCAAGCAATTCTCCTGCCTTAGCCTCCTGAGTTGCTGGGATTACAGGTACCTGCCACCGTGCCCAGCTAATTTTTGTATTTTTAGTAGAGACAGGGTTTCACCATGTTGGCCAGGCTGGTCTTGAATTGCTGACCTCAGGTGATCCACCAGCCTTGGCCTCCCACAGTGCTAGGAATACAGGCGTGAACTACTGCGCCCGACCACCACTGACTAATTTTATAACCTTGGACAAATCACTTTACCTCTGAAGACCTTAGTTATTTTATTTATTAGAAGATGTTTAGACAAGATGATTTTCTAATTTTCTTCTAGTTCAAAAATGAATAGAATTCTGAGTTACTTGTTCAACATCTTGTCTTTGAGTGTTAGTCAACTCTTCCTTCCCTATTGAACTTGTCATATTGTTATCATAGAAGCCTACAACATATAAATGGGGTTTTTGTATCCTACTGACATTTATTTCAGTATATGTAGTGCAGTGGTTAAAAGCATGATTTTGCCACATACTAGAGGACAAATTATCAGTTTTCTTCTGCTGTAAAATGGGGATAGTAGGAATTACCTACCTTGTAGAGTGATGTGAGGTTTAAATGCATTAATAACATTTTAAGTACTTGCAGTAGTGCTGTGCTTATACCAGGTGTTCAGTAAATGCTAGATGTTAGGGTGTTGATGATTCATAATCTTCCTCGTTGGAGATGTCCTGATACATTCTGAGTGTGGTTTTGGTTTTTATTGATTTACTGAATGATTTCACCAGACAAATTAGAATCTGGAAAACTGTTGAAGGTAAAAGTGGTCCTCAGAGCAGGAGCTGAGCAATGTTATTGCAAATAGGTGATGCTTTTCTGTACATACTGAAATACAACATGATTATCGAATCTGAGTTTTGGGTGCTGAAAGTGACCTTAGAAAGGGTGAGTCCCTACTCTGTCGTTTTATTTCTGTGGAAATTGAGGCCCAAGGAAGTAATGTGACTCAGCCAAGGTGACATAGCTGCTTTATGGCAAAACCAATTATCTTCACGTTTTTCCGGGATATTTGTTTTTCCCCAAATCTTGGCCATTGAGTGTTTAATGTACAATGCTTCTGCGCCATTTAAACAATGGTATTGAATCTGGCTCTTGTTAAAGCATCTGACGAGAATCTTGATTTTAGCAGAATCTTGTTACTGCTGAATATACCTTAAAAATACAGAGAAACAGTCCCAGGAAGGAAGCTGATATCCAGAAACATTAATTAATTTTAACTATGAGAAAAATCAGTGCTGTCATTTTTATTTAGCTTGTTTTATTTTTACTGTGAATAAACCTGTTGGGTTCTCTTTGTGAGCATTATCTTAAATTGAATAATCTCCTAAAACTAGCTGAGACCAGGAAGAGGCCCTCCAGGTAAAAAGCAGGACCTGAAAGCACTCTGAACTCTTGAGATTTCTAGTTGGGAGAAATTGTTGCAAATGTTTGTATTTCTTTTTTTTTTAAAAGTATTTACTAAACATTGTCTTGAAATGTTTGAGAGTACTTTGAGAGTACTCATTGCAAAGTTGGTTTTCTTGAATTGTATTTTGTTCATTGGCTTTTCATATTTGTCTTCAGTTATAGGTTTATGATAATGGATCGCTTTGGGAGTGACCTTCAGAAAATATATGAAGCAAATGCCAAAAGGTTTTCTCGGAAAACTGTCTTGCAGCTAAGCTTAAGAATTGTATGTGTGCTATATTCTTCTTGTTTTTAAAAAATTGTTTTTAGTACAGTAAAGGCTAGTTTATGTTGAAGCTTGGTCCTCTGCTGGCTGGTGTTAGGTACTGCATTAACTTATTCTGTATGTACTTTCATAGCTGGATATTCTGGAATATATTCACGAGCATGAGTATGTGCATGGAGATATCAAGGCCTCAAATCTTCTTCTGAACTACAAGAATCCTGACCAGGTAGTTTTATAACTTTAATTTCTACTATTTAAAACGTGTTGTTTGAAAATAAATATGGTTGCTTTGAACTTTTGAACCTATGTAGAAGTTTTACTTTTTGAAGTAGATTTGGTAATAATATTTCTTCTTGACACTTTGATCTAGTTAACATTCTACATTTTTGATGTGATTTGTTGGCACTTTATCAAGTTGGCTATTTTGCCCTAAATAAGATTCAGAAGAAGTGCTTGTGATACAAAATGAATTTCAAATAGCTATTTGGGGGTGGAAGCTTAAAATTATATAGTACACCAATGAATTATGTTTGCCTGTCTGCTTTGTCACTTTTTTTATTCCTTTGTTCAAGAAATCCATCAAATGTAAGTGTTCTATTACTTGGAAAATTTGGTCTTTAACATGTTGATTATTCAAATCAATTGGTTTACAGAAATATCTTAGCTGTCTAAATTTGTATACCCTTAGTGTTTGGAATTCAAATGTGCATTTTTTTTTTTAGCTTATTACATTCCCTTGTAATTTTTACTTTCTAATGAAAGGAGAAAAGCTAATGTTATTATACCTTTATTTAGGTGAGTTTAGTTGAAGTAGAGGGATCTATACTATTTTCCTGTATAGCTGTTTCTGTGATTTCGGTGAAAGTAAGGTTTAGTTGACATTCATACTTAAATGTATGTTCTCACTTCTTTCTTGATCTTAAATAAAAAGGAAGATTTAAACATTTTAAGTGTGTTTGGGTGCTTTGATTATTACAATTATTTGTCAGTACTCTGTACTTCATTCTTTCTCTCAAATGTACCTTTAACTACCTTTGCTTAGTTTTTCCTTTTTCCTTTGGGTCCCTTTGCTTTTTCTGTCGTCTCATGTTCGCTTCCCTTCCTCCAATGTCAGTTATGGTGGATATAAGGGAATCTATATAAGTATAAAAGAAGAAAGTTACTATGCTATTAATACAGTGTGCTAATGGAGAAATCTTAAAAAGGCAGTCATCAAATTCATCTCTGCTGTTTCTAGCCATTTCTTTTTAGATGTTTCTAGGCCAAGAACAAAGAAAATGCAGCTTAACAACCTGAACAGTAAGGGTTCCATTAATTGAAATAGGCTGGACTTGTACAGTATAATAAAATACAACTTATATCACTTTGCAGGTGACTAAAACATGCTGCCTTTGTTTATATGGAAATATTTTTGCAGCTCTGTTATCCTTCAGACATATGCTTTGGATGGGATTATTTTTCCAGTGTTAGATGTATGTGCTAGATCTAGCTACATATTTTTGCTTCAGTTTCCTCTTGTGCCCAGATGCATGCATTTGTGACATTTACTCAGAATTAGAGATGTAATGTGTGGCTATGGAATATAAGAAAGCCAAGTTTATTAGCTTTGTATGCTAATCAGACCCACATGTATATGCCCATGAATAAGTATGTATATAATATTAAAATTTACTTTTAATTATGAAGACTTGGCTTTAGAATATAGTATTTAAATATAGATAAAAGCCTGATCTAAAGTTCTTTAGATCATTATTATGATGTATGAAATATTTTTATAAAGTAAATTGAGATTTGATTATTTTACAAGTGAAGAAACAGAGGAATGGAAGGTAACTAACATATCCTGTGTCAACATCATTAGCAGTCTTCTACTGGGTGTGCTTTTCTGTGTGGGAAGTAGCAGTTGTATCGCAACAAGTATTGATGGTTTGCTCTGTGCTCAATTTTAGAGTCTGTAAGATAAAGTATAAAATGTATAATTATCGTTCAAATTGAAGAGACGAGATTAATTACAAGTATAACATATACTTATCTTAAAAAAGTATATAAAGTCAAGTGATTACACTATAGCTGTGTGGTCATTTAACATTTTTATTAAAAATAAAAGCCTTTCAGAATTAAGTATTTGCTGTTGTTTGCATTTTGGATCTAAATTGTTTGGAGTGTTATGGAACGACCTTGTAGATGAACCCACCTTCAGATGACAGTATTTTGTTTCTATGCTTTAAAGGGGTATATGTGCAGTGATTTTGACTTTAGTTTGTATCGGTGCTTGGAAATTTATAGGTGTACTTGGTAGATTATGGCCTTGCTTATCGGTACTGCCCAGAAGGAGTTCATAAAGAATACAGAGAAGACCCCAAAAGATGTCATGATGGCACTATTGAATTCACGAGCATCGATGCACACAATGGCGTGGGTATGTCAGTAGTACTTGAGTGAGAAATAGACTGCTAATGTTTTCACCCAGATTCCTACATAGTTCTTAATTATGCATAAATAAATAAATAGATACATAAATAAGAATTGAAGAGGCACAGGGGCATGAGGAAAGAAGGCAGAGGTGAGACTCCTACAATTGTATTCCAGGGCCATTTGTGTTCTTCTCTCCTGCCTTTTCCTTGCAACCTTCAAAGATAACCAAGAAGGTGGTAGTGGTTCATTCAACTGCAATGAGGATTTCTTTTTGGTTTTATTTAGTTTAATTGGAATGTTTGTTTGTTTTTGTATTTTTTCTCAAGTTTCTTATGTATCTACAACTTTATAACAGCTCACTTTTATTTTACTACCTGTTAAGTTAGTTTATTTCCTCAGCAGTCATTTCTTCTGTGCCCAAAGCTGTGGAAGAACTCAAACACCCAGTTCTCTGGGCCTCTTAATGGCATATAAAAATTTTAAGAGTATCTTCAAGTTTTCCAAAGGCAGTATTGAGTCTATCATTGTTTTATTTCTAGAGTAACAGTCTCCGCTTGAAACCCTAAAATTTACGAGTTTGGGTTTTAAAGTAGAAATTACTAATTGAAAGTAAATTGGGAGGTAAGCTATTTCTTTTATACTGTCCAATACCTAGGTGAAGTGCAGTCAGAATTTTATGATGAAAAACACTGTGGAGTTGACTTGTTTTACCTTATTACTTTATATATACTTTAAATTATGTATTAAAAATTATTTCAGTCTACCTAATGTTCTTCTCTTGCATTTGTAGCCCCATCAAGACGTGGTGATTTGGAAATACTTGGTTATTGCATGATCCAATGGCTTACTGGCCATCTTCCTTGGGAGGATAATTTGAAAGATCCTAAATATGTTAGAGATTCCAAAATTAGGTAAAGGAAAACTTAAGTTATTTCTAGCAAAATCATAATAAGCCAAATGTTTTTAGTCACAGTTTCTTGACAGGAACTATAGTTTCAACTGATACTGATACAGAAATAAGAAAGTACTTGTTAAACAGTAAGGTTCCTTGGTCTTTTGTTTAATTTAGAAAAATGTCTGAAAGCATATTTAGGATGTAGCACATATTGCTTAATGTGCTATGTATTTTTATTTCATGTTAATAACATGACATCAAGCTTCAAACAGTGACTCATCCTTTAATTTTTAACAGATATAGAGAAAATATTGCAAGTTTGATGGACAAATGTTTTCCTGAGAAAAACAAACCAGGTAGGAAAACACTTCTTCAGTGTTAATAGGGATTTTGTTTTCTGGGGATAAAAAGGCATGGTATCCATGGAATAGCCCTTAATGTAAAATGTTAGGTGGTGGCCAGGCATGGTGGCTTACTCCTGTAATCCCAGCACTTTGGGATGCTGAGGCGGGTGGATCATGAGGCCAGGAGATCGAGACCATCCTGGCTAACAGGTGAAACCTCATCTCTGCTAAAAATACAAAAGTTAGCCAGGCGTGGTGGCATGCACCTGTAGTCCCAGCTGCTCAGGAGGCTGAGGCAGGAGAATCGCTTGAACCCAGGAGGCAGAGGTTGCAGTGAGCTGAGATCGCACCATTGCACTCCAGCCTGGGTGACAGAGTGAGACTCTGTCTCAAAAAAAAAAAAAAGGATATTAGATGGTTTGTTAAATGAATACTTGAGCCTTATTCATTTATTATTCAGTGCTTTTAGCAAAGGAAGCAAATTTCATTCATCCATTAAGCTAGTAAGTATTGAGGCTTTATTGTGCGCCAGGGACTGGGGGTACATCAGTGAACAAAACAAATATCCCTGCCCTCATGAAGCTAACATTCTAGTTGGAGGAGTTAGATAGTAAACATATGAGCAAAATTTGTATGTTTCCCTGGTTAGTACTGTGGAACTAGAAGAAAACAGGGTATAGAATTAGGGGGATGGAGATGGGGTGGGTAGTAAAGTAGTGAGGAGGACTGTAATTTTAAGTAGGCTGTCCAGGGACAGCCTCACTTAGGAGGTGATATTTGAGCAGTTGTAGGAAGGAGGTGAGGGAGGAAGTGAGCTGTGTTGAAGTCTGGGGAAGAGAGTTCTAGGCAGAAGGGACACTAGTGCCCAGGAGATGCGAAGACTGTGTCTTTATAGGTAATCATGAGGGCTTTGGCTTTTACTTCAAGGAAGAGTGTGAGGTTTGGATTAGAAGAGTGATATGAACTGTTTATCCTGAGGGGAAAGGTCTCCTGCTTCTGGTGTAGGGATGGACTGCCGAAGGAGCAAGGATGGGCCTAGGCAGAAAGCAGGTTAAGAGACCACTGCAATAACCCATGCAAGAGAAGTAGCAGCCAAAGAATGAGAATTGGTCAGTTTGCATATATTCAGAAGTCTTTCTAAGCCTTTGCTCAGTTGTCTCCTTTTCAGGAAGGTCTATCTACCCTGACCTTATGCTATTTAAAATTGCAACCTACTCCCCATATCAATAAATACAATGTGGATTTCTCAGAATTATGCCTTGGACCTCATAGCGATCGGTAGCCTCTCCCTCGTGGCCGAATGAGTCACTTACCTTAATTTCCAGTACCAAATATTTGTGTTTAAAATTTATAGAAATGGAATAATACAGTGAATGAAATAGGTAAAAATCCCTGTCCTCATGAAATTATTGTTTACTTCTGTTAGTGTCCTTTTCTTTCATTCAGTAATGTATTTGTGAAATTCATCCCCATTATCACATGGTTTTTTTTGTTATTGTTGTTGTTTTGTTTTTTTGAGATAGGGGTCTCACTCTGTTGCCCAGGCTAGAGCGCAGTGGCACAGTCACAGCTCACTGCAGCCTTGACCTCCTGAGCTTAAGAGATCTTCCCACCTCAGTCTCTGAAGTAGCTGGGACTACAGGCACACGCCACCACACCTGGCTAATTAAAAAAAATTTTTTTGTAGATATGTGATCTCACTATGTTGCCCAGGCTAGTCTTGAATTCCTGGGCTCAAGCAGGCCTCCTATCTCAGCCTCCCAGTATTGGAATTGTAGGCATGAGCCACTGCACTTGGCCCTAGTATTGTATGTTTAACAGTAGTTTCTTCATTATCATTTCTATAAGGTATTCTACTGTAGTTACATACCATTATTTATTCTGCTCTTAGTTCATCTCTAGTTTTTGGCAGTTGCAGCTTGCCAATTATACATACAGATGTATAGTCTATGTGCAGTTGATTTTTGGGTATTATTTGAGGAGGGGTCATGTATCTTTCCTATCCCCATATTTATATCTAGTCGACCCAGCAGCCTTCCTTGAAAAGACCATTCTTTTCCTTTGTTGTCATGTTTGTCATCAATCAAGTGTGGATTTGTGGATCTGTGCATCTGTTTCTGGACTCTCTTTTTTCGATTGTTCTTTTTGCCTATTCTTGGACCACACTGTCTTAGTTACTGTAGCTTTATTTTAAGCTTGGTATCTGGTAGTTGAAATTCTTTAGCACAGCTTTTCTTTAACTAGACTTTGCTACTTTGCTATTCTTTGCCCTTTGCATTTCTATTTAAATTTTAGAATCACCTTGTCAGTTACACACACACTCACCCACCCCCAAGTTTGCTGGAACCTTGGGATTGAATTTGACTCTGTAGACCAATTTGGGGAGCACTGACATCTTTATACTGTTGAGTCTTCCAGTCCACTTGTATGGTATATCTTTTATTAAATTTGGTCTGTCTCAATTTCTCTCAACTGTGTTTTATAGTCTTTAGGAAAATTTGCTCATCTTTCATTGTATTTGTTGCGAAGTATTTGATGCTATTTTAAGTATTTTCTAAATAGTTTATTTTCCAATTGCTTTTTGCTAGTATATAGAAATAGGATAGATTTTTATATATTTGCCTTGCATCTTATGACCTTGCTACATTTATCTACTAGTTCTAGTAGTTATTTGTAGATTCTGTAGGATTTTCCACATGTAGTATTATGTTGTTTGTGACTAAAGTCTGGTTTACATCTTTTGTTCCACTCTATGCCTTCTATTTATTTTCTTATTGTACTAGCTAAAAGTACACATAACTATTCTATTATACTGAAGGGACATGGCAAAAATGGACATTGTTCTCTCCCAGGGGGAGCATTTTCAATGTTTTATCATACATGGTGATAATTGTTTTAGTTTTTTTTGTACATCTCCTTTATCAGATGAAGAAATTGGAAGTTAGGTACTGTTGTCTGTTTTTTTCTCAGTATATTCCAAGTATTTAGGAATAGTGCCTGGCACATAGGAAGTGCTTAATAAATATTTGAGTTAATGTGTGTGTGCACGTGCGTGCGTGTGTGTGTGTAGAACTGATAAGATGTCTTGAAAGACTGGTGTGAGAGGAAATGATTCAAGGATGGCTAACTCAGATTTTGGCTTGAGGAGCTAGAAGGATGAAATTCTCAGTAACTGAGACAGAGAAAACCTCAAGTTTTAGGGATAGGTCAAGAGTTTAGATGTGAGTTTGTTGGAATTAATGGTGATATTTACACATCCAAGGACTGATATATGAATGGTAGATATACAAGTCTGGAGGTCGGGGGAAAGGTCTGTTGTGTGTCATTAGCTCAAAAATGGATTTTTAATGTTGAGAAGTGTTAATCTTGACTAGTAGGATTTCTTTTTTATGGTGTGGTTCTGTCTAAGTGTACGGTAAACCTTTATCATTTGGAAGCTGATTTTTCTCTTTTATAGGAAAGCCAGACCTTATTTCTTTCTTCTTTCTTTGACCTCTTTTTGGTGTGTTTTATTTCTCTATCTGCTATAGAGCTAATGGCTTTGATGGCAAAAACAAATTGGCTATGATATTCATTGTATTTAAGGACATTTTACTTTCATAATCTTTAGATCCCTTTGTATATTTTTATAACTTTAATACTAAAATAGTTATTTTTATGAATATTTAAATTTTAAGTTCTGTCTTGTTTCTTACAATTACAAAAGTGTGTTTTATATTATAGCTCAAAATACTTTTTTAATTTCAGTTATCTGACAATTCCTGAGTTCAAAAGCATACTTTTTATTGAAGTGATTGAAAAAAATAGGTATCTTAACAAGATGTGTGTTTGCATTCTAACTTTACTATAACCATGAATTGTTTTTTTAGAAGTAAGGGAGAAATATATTAGATTTGTGATTGAAAGTTATAAAATGATTGTGTTATTCTTTTAGGTGAAATTGCCAAATACATGGAAACAGTGAAATTACTAGACTACACTGAAAAACCTCTTTATCAAAATTTACGTGATATTCTTTTGCAAGGACTAAAAGCTATAGGAAGTAAGGATGATGGAAAATTGGACCTCAGTGTTGTGGAGAATGGAGGTTTGAAAGCAAAAACAATAACAAAGGTGAATTTTGTTATCAAATTATTCTTTGGTCTTGTGTTTATAATTGCAACAAATACTATAAGAAAGTACAGCAGTAGTTCAATGAAGAAAAAGAACAGATTGCATGGCAATTAAGGCAAACTTTTTATAATACAGAACAATGTGTAGAGGGTTGTAGAAAAATAGTTATTTATATATTATGTTTGGTAGCAAGTTACTAAATTTCTGAAATGATTTTAACTTGGAATACTGATACCTGAAAGAGAAATTTTGATGGTGCACTGAATTCATAATTTATATATTCTTTTTTCCCAAGTCACCCCTTAGGGTTCATATTGTCTCGGTTGTTTCTTATTTGTGGATATAGTCATAGTTTTACCAGTTGAAAACGGGTATTTGAAAAATTATCATTCGAAAATTTCCTTGTTTGTTGGTGTGGTGCATTTTACCATTTGAACATTATTTTGCTCTGTGAAGAAATATCATTATATAAAGCTTATATCAGCATATAAGGGCATTAATTGGAGAGAAATGTTAAATAATGAACTTTATGATAGAAGTATTACACAAGCATGTAAAGAACTTCCGGCATCACTTTAGATTTTACAGGTATGTATTAACTTGCTGATTTGCTATTGGTTATTTTTGATAATTAACTTATTGATAAACTTACTGGTTTCCCTTATAATCTGAAATTATTTAATACAATGTGTTAGCTATTTTTATATGAGGAAGGAAAACTTTTAGAAGAAAATTTTTTTTTACATTATTAAGCATTTTTACTGTCATTAACTTTACAAATTCTAGTAGATTTCTTTGCAAATCTCATATTCCAAACTGAGAAAACGAGTTAAAACAGAATTTTCTCTCTTTAAAATCTGAAGCAGCATGTTTAAAAGTTTTTGTCTTTTCAATTAACAAAGGAGATAGGAATTTTGAAATTGTACCCAAAATTTGACTTTCTGTGCCAAATAGCAGGTCTCTGTAATTTCATCATAGAATCTGAAATTATATACATGCATCTAAATACACTTTTTTTCTTTGATAAGTTTTGTCTTAATTGCATCTGCTCCAGTTTTGTGGTCAACAAGTATGCTGAACGCTGTATCCATGTTTGAAATGAAGAGGGTAAAATGGAAGCCTGAGTGGAATTTTTTAGTAAGGTGTTGTAGTAAACTTACTTTTTGCATACATGCATAAACAAGCAGAGTGTTTCTTATTGCTCAGGATAGATTTCTCTGCGTTAATATTTATAGCGAGCTTGTATAGTGTTTTTCTCTAAAATTTTGTTTTGTTGATTGAGAAGTAAAGATCTCTGCTGTTATGTGAGAACTTGTCCAGAGCAACCACCTCCCTCCTCCCAACCCCTGTCCCCTTGCCCCCGCCCCTACCTTCCTTTGCAAATCCCTGTTGTTTGGACCTACATGCTGGAGAAAATTTAGTTTCTGCAGGTTGGCTGACTTTACAGCTGAGTAGGTCAGTCTGCTGCAGAGCTAACATCTGTGACCTTATAATTCTGTTGTGTCCTTGGATAGTTCAGAAGGCTGGAAATTTCCTGTTGGATCATCCCTGACATGTATAAAGCTTCATTTAGGGGAAAAAAATGAATACTAAGTTGAACAAGTTGAACTATTAGGAGGTTTACTTCATTAGTTTGCTGCTTTTTGTACACTCATTGCTGACACAGGATTATTGTTTGTATTAAAAGGAAATTAGTAAAAGTTAAGATAAAGTTAGGTAAGATCATGAGCTGCTCGATAGCCTTGTTTTAACTGAAGTGAGTTATTAATTTTGTTGGCTCTTTTTTTTTTTTTTTTTTTAAAGTGAAAGGATTGGACCAGACCAGTTTTTTTCAAGCTTTGCTTTTCTTTTAAACTGCAGAACATTTTCTTCATATAAATTGTAAATGCTCTCATTGAAAACAGATAAAAGCAGAGCTCTGCTGGATGAGAAGTTGGGGGCTCCCTACAATGAAAAGCTTTCTCCTTTGAGAAACTAGCTTGCTGCCTCTGTTTTGCAGCAAGATCTATAACCCAGATGTCTTTTTGCTCTGAATGTCAGGAGGCTCAAAAGTAAACATAATGCCTAATTCTACTACTTTGTTAATTTTTATAATTAGTACATTTGTTCCCTCTCTTTTCCTTTGTCATAATTTTTTAAAGTGTAAAGTATATTTTCTGTGTAGGTATCAGACTCAGGTCTCTTTTGGAAAGGGGTAGGTTTAGTTAGTTTAATGTATGTTTGTCTTTAGGTTCCTAAGGGATACTCTTTTTGGTAAAAACCTACAGGAATTGATGAACAGTGGAATGAAGCAAGGTTTCTTGTCTTTTTTTTTTTTTTTTTGCAGCCATGCTTGATTATGGTGCAGTATATTTGGAAACTAGAGTGAAACATGAATTTACCCACTTGGAAATGTTTTCTGCTTAATAATCAAGGAGCTTTATTTAAAGCGTAGAATTTTGGGATGACATAATCCTGAAGGAGAACAGAGAGATTAAGTATATATCTGCCCTTAAAAAGTACAAAGTCAAATATTTTTATTGTTGATTAGAACTAAACATTTTCAGTTTTTAGAATCTGGCAGTACAGTGCAACAGTTACTGGATTCAGTGTATACTCATAAATTAACATTCAACAATTATGTAAAAGGTCTAATTTATGTACCTGATCTAGGCTAGGTCTCTAGGGCTACAAAGATCAATGACATGTCATCCCATCCTTAAAGAATTCCTTCCTGTTCCATCTGGGTTAAGAACAGCTTAATTTACTGGAAAGAGCTCAGCAAGTTAAAAGGACATTAACACCTCCATGAACTATTTTAGAGTTTTAAGTTGCCTGCCTAAGTCAACAAAAAGGGTTGTTGACTGGAATCTCATCCCTGGAAAGTCGTTGAGTAAGGTCTAGATCATGGCCTTGCAATTTGTATTTTATTTTTTCATTTTCAGACAGCCTATATTGTTGCTCCCTGTGAATGATAATTCACATACCTTTCTTTCCTTCTCTATTTTACCTCCTAATTTTTTAATTTTATTTTTCTGGCTGCATTATGCTAATTGGTCTTTCTAGAGTTTCTCTTATTTAACCATTGTTAAATAAACCCTTGCTGGCATTTAGCCTGGAACAGGGTACAAAGAGTTGAATAAGAGCAAAGCGCTTCCATTGCAAATCAGTAGCCTGCAGCTGCTCTGGTGGACAGCTTTCTTCCTTTCTTTCCGAGGGGATTGACCTCATACAGCCTTTATACCACGTAGTCTGTAGTTTCAGTCAGGTTGCCCTGAACGTACTCTCTAAATTTGGTGAAAATCTATCTAGCTGTTTTAGCCTGATACAGTAATAAAGATAAACTGTATTGTAATTATATAAATTTAGATTGTTGAAGTTGGTACATTCCTGTTTTCTAATGGTTTGATCATAGTACTGTAGTTAAGTAGAGTCAGCATTTGCTAACAATTTTTTTCTTTAGGTCTGTTACTGAGTTCTTTATTTTCAACTTCTCATTTGGCTGAATTTTGTCAAGTGGACTTTTCCGCCCTAAATTGTTAAGTGAAGTTGTTACATATGTATAGAAAAGTGCATGAATAAGTACACTTTTACACAATATTCACTTAAACATCACCCAGATCAAGATATGGATCATTGCCAGAATTAGTTTTGCCATATTTGGGGAAATTATAGTAATGGTATCATATATTACATACTCTTTTATTTCTTTCATTTAGTTGTATCTCTGAATTTCCATGCTGTTGCATGTAACAAAAATTTGTTGTTGTTCTTTGCTATGTAGTATCCCATATGACTAATTTATAATTTATTGACGGACATTCTGATTGTTCCAGTTTTTGGCAGTTGTGATAATGCTGTTAAGAACGTTATTTTAATTTTTGGGGGGAAACATACACATTTATTTCAGATTGGGTCTGTACATACTGGGGTTGCTGCAGCATAAGGGTTACTTACGTTGAGGGTTTGTAGATATGGCCAGTCAGTTTTCCAAAGCTGCTCTCTCAGTTTAATTCCTATCAGTAGCATAGGGAAGTTCCAGTTGCTCACTGATACTAGCTGTTGCATTATATTTAATTTCACCTATTTTGGTGGATGTGCACTGATTTGTTTATGGTTTTAACTTAATCTCCTTGAAAAAGACTGATTTGAAACATTTTTGTATGCCTGCCAGCCTTGATAATCCTGTTTTTGGTGAAGTATATTTCAAATCTTTTGCCTATTTAAAAAAAAAAAAAAAAAGTTGGGGTTGTCAGCTTTCTTTTGATTTGCCAGAGTTGAATATTTTGTATGTATGCAATGTATGTGTTACACATATTATCTTCCAGTTGGTGGTTTAATCTTTTTACTCTTAATATGGTATCTTTTGATGAATGGAATCTCTTCATTTTAATGAAGCTCAGTTTATCAGTCTTTTTGTTTATGGTTAGTGCTTTTTATATTCTATTAAGGAATATTTTGTCTACTTAGGATCATGAAGATACGTTATTTTCAATAAATTTTATCTTATCCATCACATTTAAGTCTGCAGTTTAACAGAAATTGATTTTGTGCATGGTGTGAGTCAGTATTTGTTTTCCTTCTTTTGGATATCTAGTTGATGTAAACCATTTGTTGAAAAGATGATCCTGTCCTTACAGCATTGCAGTGGTAACCATAGGTGTTTGAGTTTTTTTCTAGAGGCCCTATTCTGTACCGTTGGCCTGCTTGTCCATCTTTGTGCCAGTGCCACACTGTTTGAACTATTGGCTTCATAGTGCTATCTGATAGCATACATTCTCCAACTTCTATTTATTTAGCATTGTCTTTGCTGTTCTTGGCTCCTTGAATTTACATATAAATTTTAGAATTGGCTTATTAGTTTCCTTAAAAATACTTCTGGGATTTTGACTAAAATTGCGTTTACTCTATAGAGCAATTCGGAAGGAACTGACATCTTCTCTTCCGTAGACATAGTAGGCCCCTATAGTTACTTAGATGTTCTTCCATTTATCTCAGTCGTGTTTGTAGTTTTCTGTGTCTGTAGAGATAATACACAACATCCATGTCTGTTTTCTTCTAACTGCTTAATTCTTATTCTGTTTTTTTTTATTGGATTATCTGTGATTATACAAAGTCCTTCCTTTATGTCATCTGGTTGTCAGCAATGTCTGCTCTGTTTTTTACTATTCCTAATATATATACGTTCTATAATGATTGTTTTGTTTAGCTGTGCGGTTTCCTTGCTATCTTTTTGTCTTTTAAAAAATCATTTCCTCTATTTTTTTAAAAAAGTAAGTATTTTTTAATCTATTTTTTAAGCCTTATTTTTAAAGCCTCTGATGCATTTTATAAAATTTTCTTCCTTGGGGGAGGACTGTTTTCTTTCAGAGGTGGAGTCTTCAGCTATCTTTTGCATGTTATGAGCTTCTTTTTCAGTTTCTTTTCTTGTCTCCTGATATTCTTTGTTGGCATGCTTATTCTGTCTTATTCATATTGGATAAGGATAGCTTTATTTGAATTTACTAGATTATTGTATTTGTGAATCTTTGACTTTCCCATCTTTGAGAATGTTATTCTTTATAGTTTGGATTTTAGGGCTTGATATATTGTCAATTCATTTTCTTTGCCTATGAATACATATTTGGGGGTGGGGTCTGGTGAGCCATAGGCCAAATTTATCAGTCATTTTCCAGTATTTGCTTCCGTTCTCTGCCTACCCAGAAGAAGCAAAAATGTGAGTTTATTAATTTGGGATGTTCTTAGTGAATCCACAGTGAAAGAAAGACTGTATTGGCAATCTCTTCTCCATGGCTTTAGTTCTTTATGTTTCTTATTTATGTCCTCTTTTCTCACTGGTTGTGGTAGTTCCCTGTTTACTGTTGAAGATAATTAGTGATTTTTATTATTCTGCCCTCTTTCTCCAGGTTTCTTCCCAGCCAGGGAAGAAACAAAATTACAGGTCCTGCTTTTGGGGAGTCACTGGGAGTAGGGAGGGTTTCCTCTTTTCAACGGGCTGAAGTCTTTTCTCCCCCAAGCTGCCTGACTTACATCTTCTCAATTGGGGACTACTGGTGAAAATTTTCAGAATGATGTTTGCTCACATTCTTGAAGTGTCTGACAGACTTCACGGTCGTCACTTTTCAAAGGCTATGCTGCGAAGCTAAGCTACTTCTGTTTGCTGCTGAAATACTTCTTAATTGTTATTTTGGGTTCATTACTTCAGATTTTAGGTGGAGGGAAGTTGTGAAATCTTAACCTCCAAAATGTCTCCACTCATTTTTTAACACATTTTAATTTGTTTATGTGTGTGAACATTTAGAGTTAATTAGAATTTATATCCTTTTCTCACAAGAGTAAACAGAGCTTGTTTTTACTTTTACCCTCTGAGCCCTCCACAAACCATCTCTCACACTACAATCATCTGGAATTTTTAGTTCTAGTTTTTTGTGTCATTTATATAGTATGTATTGTTATTTAGAGTTCATCATGAGTCTAACATATTTTGTGTTTTTTGTTTGTTTGTTATCCATGTTCTTTCTCTTGGCTTTGTTTCAGAGTATATGCTAAATTTTTTTTTAAAGAAAGCTTCTGAATGATAAACTTGTAAACCTTGAGAAGTCCAAAAATATCTGTCTTTCCCTAGTTGAAAACAAATGTGGCTATATAGTTTTTAATCGAAGACATTGCTTTTTTGCCTTCTAACATCTGATTTTCCTGATGTTTGTTTTTTACTAGATTTCTATTTTTTCCGCTCTTGCTTTGAAGCTTCTTGCCTTTCTCTTTGTCCTGGCATTCTCCAGGTATCTGTGCACAAGTGTGTGTGTGTTCTGGTTTGTTCTTTACACTTTGTTTAGTTTTCTTTCTTGGTATTTAGTGGACCTTTTTCATCTAAAGGCTTAATGCCTGTATTAAACACTTGAAAAATTTATTTTCTGTGTATGTGAGGATTTCCTTTTCTTTCCTTCTCTATTCTGTCCCTCCGGAACTCCTACCACATGAATCTGGGAACTCTGGAAGCTGGCTTCTTTTCTCCATGTCTCCTAACTCTTCGATCACATGTTCATTTTCTGTCCTTAACACTGTTCTGTATAGATCTGTGGGCTTCTGGTTGCTCATTTGTTACATCTGTTTTGTTTTTTGGTCATATTTTAAGGATACTAGTTCTTTTTTTAATATGCCAGCATATTCTTGTTTTATCGGTAAGATAGCCTCTTAAATCCTTTGAGAATAGTAATTATGAGACTTTTTTATATTAACTGTTTTGGCAGAGGGATTGTTCTTTTTGAGTTTAATTTCTTTCTGTTTTGGTTCTGTGATATTGCTTAGATTTTTTTCAATGTTTATTATCTAGTTATTTTTTTTATTGTTGTTTGACTGATTTTAATAGTGTATACCTCAGTCCAAGTTGTAATACCTGTTTTCCTGTTAGTTTAATAGAATTTTCATTACAGACATCTACTTCCAGTGATTTCAGAAATGAGTGAAATTTGTGACCAGATAGCTTGTTTTTTGGGTGCCAGGAGTCCCTGCTTCTCCAGTTTCTTTTTCTGGTCTGGGAGGATCCGTTAACACACAAGTACCTCAGATCATTTTAATGGAGGTGCTTGTGAGGCTGTGGGTGGCATCCTTAGTTGCATATTATAATAGATTCACCTGGGAGCTTTTAAGTATCCCACTATCTGGGCTGTACCCTAGACCAAGTAAATCAAAAGCTATAAGGGTGGGACCGTCAGGATTTTAAAAAAATTTCTTAGGTGATTTCATTTTGCAGACATAGTTAAGAACCACTGCATATTAAAATTTGTGTGTCTGAATAGCCTCTATGCAGAAAACAGCCCTTTTGCAAATAGGCATAGCAAATATCGGGCATTTTAGACTTTGCATTGTAGCATCTATCAACCCCATGACCAACTTTTGCATGTGGGCAGTGATGCACACTTACTATTTTTTGATCTCTGTATATGTAAGTACCTTACTATAAGTGATACAGAAGGAAATTTGGTATCATATAAATGTCTTGAATGGTGCCCAGAAGAATTTCTTGAAGTAATGAAAGGACATGCTTATAAGAAGTACTCAAAATTGAGATCTCAAAGGATACTATTAGATTTATTTTTCTGATATAATGACCAGTTCTTTGGAAATGTTAAACATTTCTGTGCATGTTTTTTTGTTTTGTTTTGTTTGTTTGTTTTTGAGAGACACAGTTTTGCTCTTATTGCCCAGGCTGGAGTGCAATGGGACGATCTTGACTCACTGCAACCTCCGGGTTCAAGCGATTCTCCAGCCTCAGCCTCCCAAGTAGCTGGGATTACAGGCATGCACCACAGCGCCTGGCTAATTTTGTATTTTTAGTAGAGACAGGGTTTCTCCGTGTTGGTCAGGCTGATCTCAAACTCCTGACCTCAGGTGATCCGTCTGCCTCAGCCTCCCTAAGTGCTGGGATACAGGCATGAACCACCATGCCTGGCCTCTGTGCATTTCTTTTTAATAATGAATGAAGTTTTTTAAAAAGTTCTTTATATTGAAATAAGAATGTTATCGGCCTTGCTTATAAGATTGTTGTGAGAATTAAAAGATATAAAGTGCTTAGAACAGTGGCAGGCACATAGCAAGTGACCAGTAAATGTTAACTGCAGTATTATTGTTAATGCTGTTATTTCATCCACTATTTAACTTTTCCCATCTTTCCAGTTTATTGATGATAAGAAGATAACATGGAACATTTTCATTTGAATCTGTTTTCATTTGAACCTTCTAATAAACTAAGATCTTATATCTTTGAAAGTTCAGTTTATTAAACAGGTTACTAGGCACATGTGAATGAAGACTCGGTTATATTTCACTTAGTATGTGTGTTAAAATAGATTGTTTGGAATAGTAAATGATTATGAATTGGTAAAAGTTGATTTTGCAGTGAAAGACAAGATGTTAATTACTGTGAAATGAAGACTAAAATGTAACTCCATCTTGTTAAGACAGAATATAAACAAATTTTTAAAATAAGTAAAATGTAGCTCTATAACTTGTATTAAGAACATATAAGTCAAATTAATCAGTTTGTAGTTAACCTTTTTTTTCTTAAGCTAAATAATTGATACTAAGGGATAATAGGTAGTTGACATAAAGCAGAGGATTCCTGACCACCAGAGAATTCTGTGTCTGCTATTTTCTGCCTGTGTGTTTAGGAATTAGGTGTTTTGGGACATAAGTTTATTGAGGGAAGATCAGGTAGTATGTTTTTAATAGTAACTCTAATGTAGCCCAGTTTGTTCTGTAATACACTTGTTCGTGTGTTGCCTTGAGATTAGTTAACTCCCCACCAGTATATATATATATAGGTTTTGGTTTTCATTGATGTATTTATAAAGATTAGCCTCCTTAGTTTATAGTATTATATTAAATAGTTTTTAAAATCTTACGTTTTTAATTATTGAGAATTCCTCAGAAGACTTGATTGTGCTCAGTACAGGTAATAGGATATTGACCCTTTAAACTTTAGGTTATCACTGAGCATTTATGTAGTTTCTATATTCTTTCAGGACCTTTAAATTATTTTTTATAACTTTTGCAGCATGCCTGTGAAATTCATTTGTTCATAGATGATGGGACTAAAACTCAGAAGAGGCTAGGTGACTTTTTCAGGGCCACGAAATCATTATTATTATGCATTTATACAGAAAGTTCAAGGCATCCTAGTGATTTTAGGCATAAAATGTTAAAGACAAAGCATGACCTGGCCACTTATTTGCCTTTACCCATAAATTGTACTTTTGAAACATCTTAACTTTGCCAAAAGTTTTCGACCTTAATGGTGCATGTCATGGAACCGTCAAAGGAAAACATGAGTGAAGTGGTGTCACGTTGACTTTAATCCAGAATAGAATACACTGACATTAGTCTTCTAGACCGTAGTTCATTGAATCTCTGAAAACAGCTTTCATCTTGTTAAGTGACTATACATTTGATCATATTGAAGTTTCATGATCTCCTTGTAATATGAATGATGTTAGAATCATGAAAAGCCATTGCTGCCAACAAGTTGGAAGTTGAATTTACTGTTTCAAAAGCGTCATTGGGAGATTTTTCTAGGTTGTGCTTGCTGTTATTGTGCGACATTTTGATGAAGGTTCTGAAGCATGTAGTACTTCTGTAGATCATGTAATCAAGGGTTAGCTTGTTCCACAGCTTGTCTGCTCGTTAGCTGAGTGTTTTTTCTAGGAGAAAGGATGACAGTAGAGCTTGAAGGCAGCTTTCCCTAGTTCCGTAGTAAGCCAAGCTGAAGGGACATCCATGTGCTCTAAAATAAGTGAATAGACAAATTAGCAGTGCTTTTGCTGAAAAAAATGTGTTGCGCACGGAGCCCTGATAGCCAACCAGATAGTTTTTTCCCCCATTTATTCTGACAAAGTCTACCATTGTATCAGTATTTTCTGGCACATTCATATAAATTACCTGCAATTTTTGTAACTATATTTGGATAGTTACAGTAAATCCTTAATTTTTCATGGTTTTGTAAGTAAGGGTGGGATAGCTTGAACTAGTGAAGAACATAGATATTCCAAACTTCGTGTGCCATATATTTAATCATATTATTTTGCTAACCTCGTTCCTTCAGACCTGTTAATAATAATTAGCAAAAGTGCTTGAGTTGTACTTCCTATCTCCAGAGTAGATGACTAAAAATGTTGACAGAAGAGATCTAAATTTAAACAAGTAGACAACAACAACAAAATCCAGGGTGGACTGTGAGGTAATGTGTGTGTTACATTTGCATATGGATTGATATTTCATAGAATGAATTTCCATGTTAGTGGGATTACACTGGACACTTATGTAAGAACACTCATTTATGGAACCCTAAAAGGATTTCTTACAGTGCTTACATCAAAACAAATAGTTGCAGAAATTAAACATGTGTGTATTTAATGTTTTTATAAAAGATGATGGTTCTCTTTTGCTTTAACTATTTTATAGTGTCTGTTTTTCAGCTTGAAAATGACAGTGCGAGGCACATAGTAGATGCTTAGTAAGTATGTGGTGGTGATCTTCACCTCTTTTCAGATGGAGGTCAATGCTGTTGTGGAAGGAAATTGCAATAGTCATTATTTTTACTACAGTCTTCATCTCTGAAACTCATTGAAAATAGTAAATCACTTTAATAAATTCTAGCAAATTTTTATTTTTATTTTAGTTTATTTTTTTGAGATGGAGTCTCGCTCTGTCCCCCAGGCTGGAGTGCATTGGTGTGATCTTGGCTCACTGCAACCTCCACCTCCTGGGTTCAAGCAATTCTTCTGCCTCAGCTGGGACTGGTGCCTGCCACCACACCTGGCTAATTTTTGTATTTTTAGTAGAGACGGGGTTTCACCATGTGGCCAACCTGGTCTCAAACTCCTGACCTCAAGTGATCTGCCCACCTAGGCCTCCCAAAGTGCTGGGATTATAGGCGTGAGCTACTGCGCCAGGCCTCTAGCAGGATATTTTTAGATTATCCCTCAAATTTGTCTGTCTCTTTTCAAGTCATTTGTTCATTTCCTAACTCTCCATCTTTTTATTTCTTCTCCCTGTAATTATGTTTGACCTTTTTCTGCATTTTCTTGAAACATATCTGTAATTAATGTCCATTCAAATATTACAGTTCTTGAGAGACTTAGAGGAAGATATGAAATTATCTCTTTATTACAAGAATGGTTTAATAGTTCCTCTACAGGTGCACATCTGTATATGTGCAAAACACTATGCCAAGCTCATTAAGGGTTAGAAAAATGAGGAAAACCATAGTCCTTGCCCTCAGGGAGCATACATAGTAGGAGAGAAATAGAGAAGGTTATGGAAATAGTTTACATGAAGTACACAAATTTGTGTACTATAATATAACTCTAGAAAAAATACATTAAGAACACAGCAACTAGAAACTGCTTCCTACTGAAAGCTCACATAGGGAGACAGCGTAGTGCTGTGGAAAGGAAATTGCAATAAGAATAAAGAACTCTGAATTCTAGTCTTTTCATCACCATCAGCTGAGAAATACTGAGCACATTCTCTGGCTGTTTTCCGTCCCTAGCGTCAGTTTTTTCTGTTTATGTAGTAGATTTTAACTAACTATTAGTTTCATAAATATTGTGGTATAGTAACATGTTTGCTTTACTTTCATAGAAGATATGTCATATCTTTTTAGTTACTACTAATATTCTGTTTTCAACCACTTAAGTTAGGGAATGTAATAATTTAATCAAATAAATAAAATAAGATTAACTGATTAGTGCAGTCACATGGACTGATTCATGCAGTGTTTAAAGTTCTTTGTTCTATGACATATGTGCTGTATGAAGCATTTTAAAACTTTTAGGCTGTATATTTTAAGTTTCTAAAGTAAACATGTAGACTTCTGTCATAAGGGATGGGCAAAACCCAAATAACACTGCCTGAGTACTCATCTCTTGGAGATAGCCATGAATCTGATTGGCTTTTCTTAGAAGCGATTGAAAGCATCTAGAGGTGACCTTTTGATGCTTGACTTGGGAAGCAAAGAATTGGTCTTTGGTTTTTGCTTCTGAAGATTTTTTTTCTCTTTTCTATTAAAACAACTTTAAGTCAATAGCGGGTCTCCAGTTGGTGTTTAGACTATTAGTAAAGTATCAGTGCAAATGCATTTAGCCTATTTGTCTTCCTGTTTCTAAATTGGAAGTGAGAAGCTGCTAATTAACTAAACTTTAGCATATCTGAACACTTTAAAAATATAATATGTAATATATATTCTAGTGCCCTTTGAAATCTAATTTCTGAAGATATTTTAGCTGTGCTGAATTAAAAGAATACTCAAGTTTATTTTATAAGTTAGTATATCATACAATATTTTGGTTTCATATTAAACACAAAGGCACCTGTGAGACCTCATACAGAATGTGACAAAAATCAGAGATTACCATAGTCACTTTGTGAAGCCATTTTTCTCTTCAAAAGGAACCAAAATATACACTATCTGAAGCCTTAAGGATGTTGACAAATAACAAAATGAAGCATTTGGAAATATTCAGAAGGAAGAAGCTGGCAGCAGATTGCTTAGAATTTTACTCATTGCCTTATAAAATTGATAACATACTTAGATACTACTAAACTTGAAGGGTTTTATTTTGGTTTTTAAATTCATCTGTAGACCACTGGCCCTTTGTATCCAGACTATGTACATTGTTAGAAAAGTTGGGCAGGAGTTACCTGGCTGAAGTGTGGATTAATGCAGTAGAGTGCTTTACCTAATGCATACTGCTTAAAGCACAGGTGTTGTTTTTGTTGGTTGAATACTGTCTGATTTTCCTTCCTATGTAATTTACCTTCATGGAGATTAAGAAAGCCCCCTTTTATTAAATAAGCTTGAAAACTAGACGAATGCACTTAGGTTCTTGGGTAAAATGTATTGGAAAGCTAGCTCCCTTTATAATGAGCATTTAAAAATCTACTCTCCAAAAACTGGAAAATGTATTCTCTGCTGTATGGAAAGCAATATAGTACTGAAATATTCCTCCTTAATTTTGGTCTGAACGAACAAAAGTGTCTGTGTTTATTCCTGCCTAATGCATCACAAATCTGCTGACATGCTAACCTTGGAGTCTTGGCTGGCGTTAATCAGGCCTGTGCACAGGCAGGAAAGATGTACCTAATGCACTCCATCAGTGCAGTTTGCATATGGAAGTTCTCACAGGGGAGCTGCCCTGTGCCAGCTGAGGGTTACCTGCCCACTGCAGTTATTGTATGTAATTATCGAACCAATCTGTTCAGCCCAGCAGGGTTTAGATGGTAATCATGAAGCAACACTTTGGAAAAGAAAGATGTAAGGCATTCTCCCCTTTTCTCATCAGTTATATGAAGTTATAGCCACTCTTACAGCTATTTTTGAGAGGCAATACCTCCATATACAAATCTGCTAAATGAATGCCTTTGAAAGTTTCTCAAGGTTCAGTCAAGTTGTTACTTTTGTATATGTGAAGCATTTTCTTTAGGAACATGGTGGGTATCTCTGAGTTCTAATTTTCCACAGCCACCTTCAGAATGTTTTGAAACAGTGGGATTAATTGTAATACATAGATAATAACAGTTCTGACCATTTGGAGGTTTTAAGATAATGTGGCTTGAATAGAGTTCAGCTTTCCCATGTAGTTCTCTTTGGAACAGAACCCATGGTTGCCATTAGGAAAAGGAACAATGTGCTGTCAGCAGGCATTATCCTCTTTTCTAGCTGTACACAAAATGGCCTGCAGCAAGGAACATTCTCAGATGAAGTTTAACTTATTGTTAATTGTTAGAAAATATAAATGAGGACATTCTGTTGCATTGTGAACCTGTGAGATTTGGGGCGTATCAGATGGTTTTCTAAATGATACAGACTTATTTTAGGCAACCAAAAGAAACTTTGGATTAAAATTTGGATTTTAACCAGTTTAAATTTGAAACTACACAAGATAAAGTTATATACAAAATTCAAAGTTTCATATTTATTACTAATGTTCCTCTATAATTTTACCTATGTATAGAGATGTTAGAGAATTTAGAAACTTAATGCGGGACTGGACCTGTTAAAAAATGTTGTAGTGGTAGAAAGTAATAAAATTAAATCGAAGGAACATTTGGGAAGAATGGATAGTGACAGAATATAAGCACTGACTCCTAAATAACACTTCACTAGAAAAATAGGACAGGCCCAAAAGAATGTGGGAAATCCAGATGGTTTTTGAGATTTTAGGAGAGCTTTGTACTTTTAAGACTATTCATTTACAGTAAGGTTTATGGCCCTCTTAAACTTTTAATAAAAAGTATGCTAAAAGAGAAACATTTATTACAAGTTTTCCATTATTGATTCATAAATAGAATTTTACCACCAGTGTTATATGGTACAAACACTGTTGTAATATGTGGGACAAGACATACATTTTTTCCATGTATCAAATAGATTATCCTCTTTCCATCCCACCTGCATTGTACTATGTGGAGAGTATCACTGGCCTGAGTGGTGATCGTGAGTTTGTAAAACATTTTGTTTTAAAAGAGTTTCTGTATGATCAATCCTGATGGTTAAACCATAGCTTTCAATAATGAAGTATATAAAGCATGAAAAGTTAGAGGTGGACATAACAAATATACCTACCATCTGGGTTAACTGTCTAGTTGAAAGTTCTCGTACTCCCCCTTTCTTCCATCCTTCATCCATTCCTTTAGGTAACCACTATCCTGAAGTTGAGAATATTTTACCTGTGTGTTTTGACACACCCACACCTATATACAGTTACACACAGACACACACACAAAAATACGTGATGAGTTTGTAGTTTACTTGACTGTCAGACATATCTCTTTCTCTCTCTCTCTTTAATTTTTATATGTAAGAAGCGAAAGAAAGAAATTGAAGAAAGCCAGCAATCTGGTGTTGAAGATATGGAATGGTCAGACACACAGACAGAAGAGGCCATACAGACCCGTAAGTTGAACAGTTTTACCTAACTGCTTCCATACGTAAACACAAATTTCATTTCCTCCCATTAGATGAGGGGTCAACTATTTGGGTCATGACCTTTTGATTTTATAATAAAATGCCACAAGATTTTTATATATTATGTATTGCAGTGTCTTTTGTACATATGTTAGATTATTTACTCTCCACAATAATTATAAAGTTGAGACTGGGAAGCTTCCTTCATTTTGCAGATTTGGAGCCCGAGACACTGAATGATTAAATGGCAGAGCTGCCAGGCGTGGTGACTTACGTGTGCCTGTAGTCTCAGTTACTCAGGAGGCTGAGGCAGGAGGATCACTTGAGCCCAGGAGTTTGAGTCCAGTCTGGGCAACATAGAAACCCCATCTCTAAAATAAATAAAATAAATGACTGAGCTATTGTGAAAGGGTGATAGAGACCGGAACTCTTAACTGTCAGGCCAATATCTTTCCACTTCCTCACACTGATCCCACATAACTCTGGGTATGATAGTGAGTGTCAGGGGTCAGACATGGGTCTGTTGTAACTGAGCTGCCTAATTGTTTCTTATAAAGTTTGTCAACCTCTTCTTTTTTTCTGAACAAGTTAAAAGGAAAAGAATTAAAACTTTATGGCTGATAACTTTTCACAGTTCTTGAAGCAAAAAAAAAAAAAAAAAAAAAAAAGATATGAAGTCATTTCTGAGATGGCTTATAAACTGGCACTGAAGGCACTTCCAATAGTTGCAGAAATGACATGAGCAAAGGCAGCATCTGCAAATGGCAGAACTAGGTTGGACTTTGGTCTGATATGTTTAATAAACTGCCAGCCAATATGTTCCAGGATTCATATGATATGATGATGCGCTTGACTTAATAAAGAGAGCTATTCAGTATGGCCCCCAATACATTTTTTTAAAAAGATTTTTCCTGTCTGCCTTTTTTTTTTTTTTAATTTTAATTATTTTGTTTGTCCTGAAATATTTCTTGGTTTCGAACAAAAAAGGCTTATTTTTGGTTAAAAAAATTTTTTTTAAAGCATAGGTACCATACTGAGTAATGCCACCAATTTATTTTACCTTCCTTTTGCTAGTGGCATCAGTGCATGTTTGTGGAAAGCAAAGTATTCAACTTTCAAAGAGAATCATTTTTGCCCTGATTTTATTACTGTGTTCTTCATTATGTATTATGGTTAGAACATCCTTTGGTTTAATCTGCTTTAACCCAAAGAATACTTGAGATACCTGAAGAGGGAACATATAACTTCACACTGAAGGTGAAAGGTTTTGAAGTAGTCCCTCTCTTTTTTCCGCTGCTGTCTTGCACTCGCTACTGTCTTTTTTTCGCTTTTCCCCTGTCTTGTTCGTTTTGTTATTAGGAAGTGAGGAGTCCCAAGGAGCAATACATCGAAGCATGTCTCAGCCAGAGGCTAGCAGCAGCAGCTATGACAGTGAGTGGGAAAAAAATTAAGGAGTATTTATAAAGATACAGCAGTATTCTTAAAAAACAATCTCTTAAATTTTAAAACTGGCAATTTTAGTTTCAGAAAGATCCCGCATTGTTCTAGTGAGATTGACACTCATTAAGTCTAAGGCAGAGTCTCAGCTGTGCATCAGGAAGACTCATCCTTCTCTTGACTGCCTGGACATCATTTGTTACCTGAACTTTGCTTAATGAGCATCAAGGGTTTTTGTTTTGATAGATAAATGTCTTTAAATTCTAGTATAATTATGAAATTTTTTTAACCTAAATTTGTAGTGTGAGGTCTTCTACTGATGGTTTTTCCCATGAGAAAATATATTAGTATTTTTTTTTATTTTATTAATGACAAAAGAGTATAGTAAAGTCATAAATAATTTAAGGAGAACAATTCAGTTTTTTTGACATAACTTTTTAAGAAGATAGAGAATAATCAGATTCACCCATATTCATATAAACTCAGAATTGCTTTTCTTAAAATGCTGTTTATTTCCCCCATTACAGTTCACTTTTTCCCCCTGAAGTACAAGGCGAGTTAAGGTATTTTACTATCAAAATGATCATAAGTGAGAGAAATACTATCTGATGGTAAAATGTTATTGCTTCCAGCAAAAAGAAAAAGCCAAGAGTTTGTGTAAATGTATATTTTTAAATTTATCAGTGTAAAAGTAACTTGAAGGAAAAGACACATTATTACATTTGTTTTTTTGATTTTTAAGATATATAGTGCAATTCAGTGAATACTGTGTTTTAAGGCTTTAAGATTTTGTGTCATAAACATGTTTCAAGAATGGTTACCTCTAACAGCAGCTTTAGAAATGTCAGTTTCTTCATTAACAATTTTATTTTCAAACACAATTTATGATTTACAATATGGTAAGAGATTTTTCTCACTGTGTGATCTTTCAGAATGCAGTGCCTAGCAAAATGGGAGCAACTCTCCTTTAATATCTATTTAGACCATTTTAAAAACATGTATAATTTTCTTGATACACCTAAACTCATTTTGAATAGTTGGGGGTCTATTGTGTAAGAACACATTCTGAAAGCTTTCAAAATGTGTATTGTGTAGGTTTTCTCAAATAAAGAGAGGAGGTGATGGGATGGTTTTCAAGAAGAACAGAAGCCTCTAATCCTTTCACTTTTATGCAAGGCATAATTTTTACCAGTTGAGAAAATTTGGTTATTTGCTGCAAGTAATTTTTCCCCTCACAAAATAAGCCTTTAAAAATCATGCATATTCTGGCATTTCAAAATTATGCCAGTATTTCAGAATTGTGCTAAAAATTAGCTCATATAGTCATGATATTTATGGCTGGTGTACTTTCCCCCCTCCTTTTCATAAAATGGAGGCTACTTTTGTTGGTATTATTTTTAAGAACCTTGGATTTTGGACCATTCCTGAGGAATCTTTGGAGAAAGCATGACTAGTCAAAAAGTAGATATTTTTAAGGGAACCCTACAAAGAAATGTCTTACTTTTTTTCCTACTATGTTATAAAATCATAGAAAAGCATCCCAAACTCGTATGCTATTTTCCAAATATCAAATTACATACATTAGTCTTATGATTGGACCCTTTGCCAGTAGTGTATATTATGAAAATGGTTATATTTTAAATTAAAGAGATAAGAAGATAGATTTTTTTTTGTAACAATTAGAATTGATTATTAGGGAAAATATTGAATTGATTTATGCAGCAAAGTCAATAAGGTGCGTAGGACTGATTATATAATAATTTCCAGGCAGTAGTATCCCTTTTAGTTGCAGTGAGAAACTTTGGATTGAAGGAGATAAGCAGCAATGATATTTAATTTCAGAGTAAAATGGCAAATTAAGACATTAATGAGAAGAATGCTATTTGAATATAGCTTTATAGTTGTTAGTTTAGTGTTCTTTGTAGTGTGGTTAAAGATTTAAAATGTATTGAAAGGGAGATACAGTATTGATTATTGACCTTGATTTTGTAATACCCTTTATGCCAATCTCACTATCACAACATTTTCAGTTTTCTGTGCAGAATTAATTTCAAATTTCTTGAAATAGGCTGGGCGCAGTGACTCATGCCTGTAATCCCAGCAGTTTGGGAGGCCGAGGCGGGTGCATCATTTGAGGTCAGGAGTTCGACACCAGTCTGACCAACATGGTGAAAGTCTAAGTCCTACTAAAATACAAAAATTAGCCAGGCGTGGTGACAGGCACCTGTAATCTCATCTACTCTGGAGGCTGAGGCAGGAGAATCACTCGAACCCAGGAGGCAGAGGTTGCAGTGAGCCAAGATCGTGTCACTGCACTCTAGCCTGGCAACAAAGTGATACTCCCTCTCAAAAAATAATAAAAATAAAGTTTCTTGAAATAAAAACCTAAAAATCTACTGTGGGATATTTTTAATAGATGGCCATGTTACAGAAATTTAAGAAAAAACTCAAATTTTAGAATCAGTCACAGTACAGTATATAGGGTATATATTATGAGTGGCAGAAAAAAGGATATTCATGTGAGCTTGAAATTTGCTTTCATTGAACTGTATCGTGATTGAACAGAAACTATAACTTGGTAACATTAAAAATGCTAGTTTTGAAACTGACCTTCATGTCAAGTACCTAAATAAACCCATGATGAGAAAACCTTTAGATACATATGGTAGAATTTTGTTCCACATTCAAAGAATATTTTGTACTTTTCAGAAAAGAAGTATTGATCTGTTGTGTTTTTTTGGTGCAGTCATTGATTAATTATGAGCACCATGCTGTCCCTCACTCTGGTGCCCTTGCTCTTTCCTGGCAAAGCATAGCATGCGGCAGTGGGAAAGAAATGGCCCTGCTTCTTTCGCCAGCCCTAGGCAGCCGTAATGAGGCTGGCTGCTGCGCCCAGAGGTGAAGTAGGAGTAGTAGGTGGGGTGAAATGTCTCCTTGGTGAGGCAGAATTCCCACGCCCCCAGTAGAGAGTCACTGATTTATTCCAAACCAAGAATAGTTAGACAGGAGCTGTCATAAGGGACTAAGACCAGTATCACATATGATCGTTTTCTAGGAGGCTACTCATTTGGGACCTGTATAATTCCTAGCAGAAAAGACTTTCCATTTCAGTATATCCCAGTGCTCTCCTGCCTAAAGGGTGTAGGTAATAGGCTTTAAAAAGCAACTCATTCCTTTGCTTTTCATAACATGCATGACCTCATCTCTTCCCCCTAAGGAATGAATGCTTATCTGTATTGCTAAGGTTTATATTTGGAGATAATGTTTTAAATTTTACAATAAATTTAAATTTTGGAGAGAAATATTTCAGTATTAGTAAAAATTAGATACGTTTTATCAGTCAAAGCATTTTTATATGGCTTAAGATTAGAAGGTAGGTGCCGGGCGCGGTGGCTCAAGCCTGTAATCCCAGCACTTTGGGAGGCCGAGACGGGTAGATCACGAGGTCAGGAGATCGAGACCATCCTGGCTAACACGGTGAAACTCCGTCTCTACTAAAAAATACAAAAAACTAGCCGGGCGAGGTGGCGGGCGCCTGTAGTCCCAGCTACTCGGGAGGCTGAGGCAGGAGAATGGCGTGAACCCGGGAGGCGGAGCTTGTAGTGAGCTGAGATCCGGCCACTGCACTCCAGCCCGGGCGACAGAGCAAGACTCCGTCTCAAAAAAAAAAAAAAAAAAAAAAAAAAAAGATTAGACGGTAGGTTTTGTCAGCATATTTTTTGACATATTAAAAAATGACCCAATTTTCTAAGATTTTCAGAGTTTTAGCAGTCATACCTTTGTATGTCAATTTTATCTTTGCAAATCACCAGAGTCAATTCGATTTTAAAATGTGCTATCTTTAGAGATATTTATATTTCTGTTCTTTTGCTTTTGTCAATTATTGATTAATGATTTCAGTTTCTTTGATTTATCTTCAAGGTTCAAGAACCAGAAGGAGAGTCCAGAAGTAATTCGGATGCTGTGAACCAGCTTTCCTTCTCTTTGTTTTCTTTTGACTTTTTTCTCCTTTTCTATTTGAAGTGTTTTATTTTCATGTGAGTCTTGTGAGGTGGAGGTAATAATTAAATACTCATGTGTTCAGAAAACAAACTTTTTTAATAAAAATAAATATTTTGTACAATTCATTAAAGGCTAATTTATGAAATTTCAAAATCTTCAGATTATACTCCTTAAGTTATTCCGAAGCCATGTGTTTATGATGTTTTGGAGTACATATATATGAAAATTATTATGACATGCACTTTTCTAATCATTGTACATTTCTCAGAGTGGATAAAAATGTTTGACAGAGTCCTCACTTTTTAGGAAATGCAAAGCTTAAAATAAAAATCTCTTTTGTTAGATACAAATGCACAGTATGTTGTGGCTGTAAGGTTTGGTTTGGTTTGGTTTGTATTGATTTTGTTCTGTTCCAAAATCTTTTATTAAGCACCTGCTGTATGAGACAGGAGGTACAAAGATGGAAAAGGAATATGAAATAAAAAGTGGAGGAAGTGTATCCATGAGAGAGAAAATCTACATAAACGAAAGATTACATAAGAATTATGTCAGTGTACAAGCTGTATAACAAGAAAACAAGTGACAAATGATGAAGTGGTGGTGTAATTAAAGATTGTGTAAAGACTGGCTTTGTCTACGGAAGACCTATGAACTAGATATTAATAGATAGAGCCTATTCATTCAGTTTATTTTTCTTAAAAGTTTCACTTTCATAGTATGTAATATTTATACAGTAAACTAAGCACTTCAGTTACAGTAATCAGAAAGTTTAAGATGTGGAATTTTTTTAGTTGCCTTGGGAACAAAAGCTTGTAATTTTAATACATTTATGAACAATTTCGTGATTCATTTCTCAAAGTTTTCTTGGTCAGAGAAATCGGGATTGGACTCTATTTTCTGATGGGTGGTGTGCCTTACCGCTTAATAACATGCACAGTGTGTTTAGAAGGTATATGGACATAGTTTCACTTAAATATTTAAGTATTTTAATATGTATTCAAAATACAGCTATCACATTAAACTGGTGATTTGTCTACTACTTACGACAAACCTAAAGTAGGTATTTCAATTTTTAAAAGCAAGTCAATTTGAGGAAAGAAGTAAATGTACAGGTGGGATATGGACATACCAGAAATTGTCAAGGTTGTACCAAGTTTGAGAACCTATGAACCGGTACAAAGACTATAACTTTTGGCTTTCTTATGTGGATATTTAGTGATCATGTGAAGCATTTATCACTGCAATGGTTAGATACTGAAAAATGCAAAACATCTACAGACTTTCCTTTGAAGATTAACCTTTTAATGCCTCCTGAAGTTCTAGAGCAACATATCTTTACAGATTAGAAAATTTGACTTTGGGCAGAGGCTCTTCCTGCTTTCTGTAGAATGTTAGGTTTTAGTACTTATCTGTGTTAATGCCCCCAAGTTTATTTGTAACACCTAAATCAACTCTCAAGTTCTGTTTTAAACACATTAATGCTTAAAATAGAGTAAACTGTGTGTGATGTGTTTTTCTGTGTATGCCTTAGCCTCCTTATTTTTCACAATATAAAAACATGGAAAACTTGGTTAAATATTAAGAAAACAGATATTTCCTCCCATATTGTTTTAAGTAAGTACTGGCATTTTCTTGAATGTTACTGTATTGGCAAGGCTACAGAAATTAATGAAAAACTACTGGCCATAGAATCCAGTTTGATTCGTTTGCTGCATCCCTCGTTCTGTTTTATTCCCTATCTCGTACTGTTTTTTTTTACTCTCCTTTTAAGAAATGATTAAGCAACCTCGTCATTCAGAGTATTTTTTTTTTCTTGTCCTTTTCAGTTCTATATTTAGTATTTTTATCTTGCATTGTTTTTATTTTCTTTCCAATCCCTGAATGGAGTGGATTTGCCATTTTTGGTTCTCCTTTCACAATCCAGCTTCCATATTTTAGCATGTTCTTGATTCCATTTTCTCTTGCCTTCTCTGCCATTTTCCTTAGGTCCTCATTGAGCTGAGGTTTTCTAATCTGTTGAGGATAAACACCACTGCCAGGCTCTTGTCCTTCACACAAGAGGATGTATATGCGTTCTACATTTTCTAGAAAGCAACCGATAAGTCTTTGGTAACTAAGCCCTGAAGTTAAATAGCTTCTAGGTGTTCTTCAGTAGTGATCTAAGACAAATCAAACACTAATAAGCCAGTTATAAAACCCTGATTATTGCTTTGAATTACTAAATTAAGTATGCATATAAAGACCCAAGTTGCATAGCAATAAAGTAGTGGTGGAAATATAAACAATTTATTTGTATTTGTGTGGGGAGATATATATGTCCACAGTTGAACATTATATTTTTGTTAATTCTTTAAAATTCTGTTTTAATATGCTCTATATTCTTTGGATTATAAGGGTGTATTAATAATACATGGCCATTTTATGTAATTTAGAACATACAGAAAAGTGTCAACAGACAAACCAGCCATAATACTACTACCCACAGGCAACCACTATTAATGTTTTGACACATTTTCTTCAGTCATTTCTATGCGCTTTTATTTTTAAACAGTTACACTTCATATACAGCTTTACATTCTTCTTTTTAAAGTTAACATTAAATACTTTTTACATTATTATAAATACTTCATGAATATAACATGTTTTCTTAACTTTTTAAAATGAATTTATGATACTTTCATGACCATTTTTGTATTATTGGGCATTTAAGTTGTTTTCAGTATTGGGATATTATAAACAATGTTTTTGAACAAAATTGGGCAGTAATCTTCGTTGACGTGAATATTCTTAGATTTTCAAACGGGAGCCACTGGGTCAAAGACTATGAAATGAAAAGTTGTGGATACTTATTAAATTGCTTTGCAAAAATCTATCAGTTAACACTTTGCACAGAAGATCTGAGTGCCCAACCTGCGTTTTTGTCATCCTTGAGGGTTATAGACTGAAAGTTGGTGTGGCCCGCATTGTTCCTGTGTTTAACCCCTAAGATGATGGTCTCTGGAGGTGGACCTTTGGGAGGTGATTAGGTCATGAGGGTGAAGCTTCATGAATGGGATTAATGCCTTTGTAAGAGATGGGGGAGCGATGATGTCTATCTCTGTCATGTGACCATCTGCAAACCAGCCTCCAGAACTGTGGGAAATAAATGTTTGCTATTTAAGCCACCCAGACTAACACATTAAATTTTATTTTTGTAATTTGATAAGGTATTTTTTTTTAATCGCTAGTGCACCCAAACCTTGATTTGTAAACTAATCACTCTTTTCTTTTTGGTGTGTTGGTAAGTACTGTTTATACAGTAATGACCTTAACTCTTTGCCATTTTTGTTGCTGACTTTTTCCTGTTTATTTTTTGTGTATGATATGTTTTTAATTTTTATGAAGTTTAGCTTTTATCGCTTTAATCTATTGATCTTTCATTGTAATTTCTGTCACTGTTTTAAAATGTTTTTCATCCAGAAATTAGAAATATTTACCATGACTTTTTCTAGGCTTTTTTGTTTTAATGCTTCTAAATTTTCAATCCCTATGGGATTTATTTTGGTAAATATATGCCATGAGGTGAGGATCACAAAGATTGTTTTCCTAAACAACTAGCCAGTAACTTCAGTACCATTTGTTAAATAAATGATCTCCCCCACCTTTCCTCCACCCTGGTTTGGGATGCTTGCTTGATTACGTGCTCTTGTTTCTAGACTATGTTCGATTTCATTGATCTGTCTGTTCTTATGCCAGCACCACACTGACTTAATTAATGCCATTTTACTTATTAATTCTAATTTAGTGCCCAAACCACGTTAACAGAAATCAAAATTCACTTATGATCCCACCACCACTACAGAAATCTAACTCTTGTCCTTTGGCTGTGTTATTCTTAGTCCTATTTCATGCCTGCTTAATTTTTTAGTTATAACAGTTGCATGGATAAAATTTTTTAGTTTTTTCAAAAGTTGCACAGGTTATTCTGTAATCTTGTAACTTATTAAGTTCTACAGATAGAGAAAGTACAAGTCACATTAAAGGATAATATTATAAAAGGGTCTTGACATGCAGATAGCCTTATACACTATATTGTATGCACTCTACTGCTGACCAGATAATTTAGACAACTCTTTTTTTTTTTTTTTTTTTTTGTGATGGAGTCTCACTCTGACCCCCAGGCTGGAGTGCAGTGGGCAGATCTCAGCTCACTGCAAGCTCCGCCTCCCGGGTTTACGCCATTCTCCTGCCTCAGCCTCCCCAGTAGCTGGGACTACAGGCGCCCGCCACCTCGCCCGGCTAGTTTTTTGTATTTTTTAGTAGAGACGGAGTTTCACCATGTTAGCCAGGATGGTCTCGATCTCCTGACCTCGTGATCCGCCCGTCTCGGCCTCCCAAAGTGCTGGGATTACAGGCTTGAGCCACCGTGCCTGGCCTTAGATGACTCTTTATCATTTGTGTATTACACAAATAAAATGCTTACCATTTCCACTGTATTGAGGATGTGTTTGTACATGCAATGGTGAGTTTATGATGGCATAGCATTTTGCAACTTATGAATAGCATTCTTGAATTTTTGTAGTTTGGCTTGTCATGAAGTTCCCTGTAAAACTTCTGCATTGAGAAAATTCAGTTTCATTTGTAAACCACTGCAGATGATCTTCAAAAAACCGTGTTCTTACACTAAGTGAAGTCCAATGTTAGAATGTTGTTCTGAGATGGCAGCCATGTGAGTGGGGATGATAATATAATCTTTGTGCCTGGGATGCAGCAGGGAGGAGTGAATCCAGAGTTTGGGGAGAGGGTGGAACAGTCGTCTGAATGCTATTTCCACTTTTCTGTGTGTTGGTTTTCTGCTTCTGATATCCTATAGAAACCAGTGAAAACCCATCACAGTTATTTAAAATGAACACTGTATAATACCTGGACAACAGTTTCTTTAAAAATGGAAAAATTGCTGTATTCAATATTCTCTGGCCTTGACACAAAAATCATAGTTCATGGTGGTGGTCCTTGGTAAAATTCTCAGATGTGAGAAGGGTCCCTACACACTTGTAGACTTTCCCCATAAGAGACCAATATGTGTTAGTACTTAAAGTAGAGCCACTGAAGGGTCTGTTAAACCTGAAGACTGGAAAGTTCTAGGACAGTGTATTGCAGGGAAAGTTACAATTGGGAAGTGATTCTATTAGATTGCCTGGTGAAGAGGGAAAAGAGCACATTTCTTGAACTTTTCTAGGTTGAGAAATGTGCCTTCAGGTTTCTTAGGAAGACCTTTGATGTGGATATTTTAGTTCTTCCCTGCTCCTTCCCCGCCCCAACACAGACATCCTAACTTTGTTCTCACGTCTTCATTTATTTAATTAACTGTTATAGAACATTTTGGTGCAAACATGTGAGTCAGTTTAACTGAAGAAGTAATATGTACATTCCAATCTGCTTGACATTGTAATTGCAGAAGTATATGATCTAGTCCCTGTGTACCTCCCCACCCCAAGTTTCTAGTCCAGAAATCCTTGACAGATAATTAAACAGTTATGGCAAAGTATTAGGTTGGTGCAAAAGTAGTTGCAGTTTTTGCCGTTTTTTGTTTTTTTAATACAGTGTGTCCTAGCATTCATAATTTTAAGTAGGATTATTTAGACATTTCTTAAGATCTGCATACAGTTGCAATGGGGTTTTTTCCTCTTTTTGTTTCTAACTAGACCTTTGAAAGAGAAGCCGTCTGTATTCCAGGTGCTGCAGCTCCAAAATAAGTCTTTGATATGTCCTGCAAAGTGTTCAGAAAGCAAAGGTGGTTGAAATGACATCAGAATGGTTTCCAAGGCCCTGTCTGTTCCTGTAGAGGTCAGAGAAACCACAGCCTGCAAAAACACAACTTGAGGTCAAGAATCTAAAACACCTGCTGTTCCCAATGAACTGTGTGATGCACACAGAAAGTGTTTGGAAGGGAGGGTCAAGCTAAGTGAACAGTCATGATAATACCTGGTTGGTCTTGTAGCAACAAAATTGAGGGGAAATATGAAAGTTAAAAAAAAAATTTTTTTTTGATGTTATTGTTGATATCCCTATTTGAATGTAAAGTCCCTAACACAAAGAAGCAAGCTTCCTTTAGACTGCATTTACTGCTCTTGATGACTCCAGTTGTGTGTAAATATTAGAAAACAGCAGGGTCCTGCATTCCAAGAATCACTTGAGCAGTACCACGAAGACAAGTGTCCTTACTGGTATTGTAGTCATACTCCCAAGCTCTCCTGCTGTTTCTAATCTGTGCGCACAGCCGTGAAAAAACTGGACTGACATTTACAGGCACAGCAGGGAGACACTTGACTAGGGAATGTTAAAGACTACAGTACCTCCAATTCAAAGTGGCCACCACACATGATAAATCTTCACAGGAGAGCCGGTCTGCACTTCAGCTGATGCCATAATGAGGGTATCTGTAATGAAGCAAAAAGCAGAACATTTTTCTCCTCTACATCAACTTTTTAGCAGTCGGATATTTATTGTTGCCTTTTTAAAGACCTAAATATCTAAAGGAAAAGTCTAATTCTGCATAGGTGACGGGTCTTTTTCTTTGAAACTGTGTTTTTTGGAAGGTCTGTTTCCTTACTGCTCAGTCCTCACTAGGGTTTTACAGAAATGTTCCTTAGTAAAAGAGCATTTACTCATCAACTCTGAATAGAAATAACATTTCCTGGAATCTTCTCTAACTGGCATGTAAAAGAGGGTCAGTCGCTTTCTGCCTCGAGTTCGGCAGATTTTATTCCCTGTTTTGTCCCAGGGAGCTGCCAGATTCGTATGCCATAATACCAGGAATGCAATTAGGTTTGCTGCACATTGTCTGGTTGACTTCTCAGTTAAGAGTTTCTTTCCCTATGGGAATAAGACTAGACAGACTGTCATTTGCTATTACTAATTCTGCTTAGCATTATCACTGGAGCTTTTTTGTAATTAGCTATCTTAGTTGGCTCTTAAATTTTAATAGCCAATTGAAGCTACGTTTTAGCCAAGTTCCATATCTAAATTGCATTCAGTCCATTAACAAAGTTGGTTAAAAGGCTATTAAAACAAAAGCCAATATATGGTGGTTCGCACTTACATCTTCGCGGCAGTAGCAATGCTGGCTTCCCCCGAGTTCTCTAAAGGAACTTACTCTCCTCGAACAAAGTTACACGTAAACTGGACACAAGTTCTGAATGGCAAGAAATTAATGACAGGATTTTTAGCATGCTAACATATTCATAAATGTCACTACCTACCCCCTTTAACTTTTGGTGAGGGTTTTTCCAGGGTTTGGTTTCATTTGGTTGATGGCGATGAAGAGAGGAAGAAAGAGACATTTAATATTGTAACTTAAAATTGATGGTTTTTGAAAAGTGAATAATTGAATGATGTTTTTCTCCATTTTAGCTTATCAAAATTATTAGCAAAACCATCTGAGGCACCTTCTGGTAGAATTGTAGTCTCGCTGGGTTTAGTTTGTAAAACATGCTGCCAGACATTAAAAAAAAAAATTGTAGTGGAGCCAGCACATAGGCTCAGAGCACTCTTTGCCTAATTGATAGTCCTTGTTGTTATGGTTAAAGTCAGAAGACCATTTCTAACACTCCCCCACCCTTGGCAAATTAGTTTACCATGATTTTAATTTCTACATTGAGTCCCCCTTCCTCCAAATTGGAACGTTAGTTCAGTTTTCCATTTTCAAAGATACGTAATTTAAAAAAATTTTATAATTTGTAATGCAGGCTGTCAAAAGAAATTAGACTGGTACAGGGTGCATTCAGTATACACTCATCTCTGAATCGTCAGTACCCTGGGAATGAAGACATGGAGAGAAACTAGTGGGCAAATACATCCTGTCACCTTTACTCAGTCGAGTGCAACTGAAACAGCTCCCCACCCCCACCCTGCCCCATTTTGCCAATGTCCTATTTTGAAAAGAATAGTTTTTCTGTTTCAAAAATCTACAGATTTTTTAAGACACCAAATGATGGCTTTTTCTATCGCCCCATCAGAAGCTATTAGAAATTGTATTTAATCTTACATTTTTTAAAGTCACGAGAGGGGTCAAATACTTTCCATCTCCCTCTATTTGACCGTTCTTCCACAGATAGCTTTCTCTATCACCCCCAGAACTGTGATCAAGCTTTGTCTTTGATGATGCTATCTTCCTTACTGAAAGCCACGTGGCAGACAAAATCTGAGTAGAGGTAATTCTACTAAAATTACATTTCCATTTTAGTAGCCCACATTCACGTGGGATTTTTCAACCAGTTTACTTTTTCAGTCTCTGGCTAGATGGCTGAGGCAACGTCAGTGAAAGTATGGCCTCACTGACTAGGTGAAAGTTTCACATGTCTTAGCAAAGCAACAGCAATGCTGGATGGTCTCTAGTGATTTTTGTTCTATACCAGAAGCTGATAGAAAAGGACAAGAGAGGTCATTTTATCCATGTTAAGATTATAATGCAGTAAAATTAATATGCTATTGTATATGTAACTAATTGAGCTTTAATAAAAATAAGACTGGCTTTGAAAATCGTGTCAGAAACTCTCTAAGAAATGAGTTTGGGCCGGGCGCGGTGGCTCAAGCCTGTAATCCCAGCACTTTGGGAGGCCGAGACGGGCGGATCACGAGGTCAGGAGATCGAGACCATCCTGGCTAACACGGTGAAACCCCGTCTCTACTAAAAATACAAAAACTAGCTGGGCGAGGTGGCGGGCGCCTGTAGTCCCAGCTACTCGGGAGGCTGAGGCAGGAGAATGGCGTGAACCCGGGAGGCGGAGCTTGCAGTGAGCTGAGATCAGGCCACTGCACTCCAGTCCGCCACAGAGAGAGACGCCGCCACAAAAAAAAAAAAAAAAAAAAAAAAGAAATGAGTTTGATGGCTTCTCCTATGAAAGACAAAGCAGGAACAGCCCTGCTGTGATTTTATTTTATTTTTATTTTTTATTTTTTTTGAGATGGAGTCTCTGTCGCCCAGGCTGGAGTGCAGTGGTGCCATCTCAGCTCACTGCAACCTCTGCCTCCTGTGTGATTTTTAAGAGGATCCTTTAGCTGTCTGTATATGAGTCAGCCATTAAACAGGTGTTTGGGAGTTGCAAGAGTGTGCACATGTGGTGGAGTGGGGCTTTGGAGCTTTTTTTTTTTTTTTTTAACTTCTCAGGTGGGCCATTTTTAGAAGGACTTCTCTTTTCACCTGGGATCTTCAGAGAGCTGAGCCTGAGACAAAGGCTTACGTGCAGTTAGTTTATTTGTGAATGTGATCCTGGGGAGGAGAAATGAAGGACAAAGGAGTAAGAAGGGAGAGCCTGCATGGGGAGGCATCATTAAGTCAGCTGAACGACTGAAATCCTGCAGGACCTTCCAAGGAGCCCATGAAATGCGTCTCACAACCTGCTTTTGGATGCTGACTTCCCATGCTCCTGAATTGCACATGTGGAATGCAATGTTCCTGGCAGGCATCACATACAAGCCCTAGAGAAGGAAAGGAGAGGGTCCTTCAGGAACCTGGTAGAAGCCTGGGCAGAGTTGGCTGACGTCACTTGGTCTGGAATGAGTGAGGATTTGACACCGCACACAGTACAGGAGGCACCTCTTGTGCTGCCATATGATTCCCTTAAGGTCTTTTCTCTCGGACTGGTCTATTTCCCTAGAGAAGGTCCTGTCTGTTGCCCAGAAGGCTGAATTTTGAAGACCATAGTTAAGAGAGCACCATCCAGTTCATCAGCTTTGCCTTTTTGGGATTATGCTTTTGGTGTCTGGTCTAAGAACTTGGCCTAGCCCTAGATTCTGAAGATTTTTCAATTTTCCCTAAAAGTTCTATACTTTTATGTTCTACATCTAAGGCTTTGATCTATTTTGAGGGTACTTTTGTTTTTTTATAAGTTGTGAGTTTTGAGTCAAGATTCTGCTTTTTGCCTATGGATATCCAATTGTTTCAGAACAATTATTATTATTTTTTCTGAGACCACGTCTCTGTCACCCAGGCTGGAGTGCAATGGCGCGATCTCAGCTCACTGCAACCTCTGCCTTCCGGATTCAAGCAATTCTGCCTCAGCCTCCCAAGTAGCTAGGATTACAGGCGTGCGCCACTAGACCCAGCTAATTTTTGTATTTTTAGTAGAGATGGGGTTTCACCATATTGGCCAGGCTGGTCTCAAACTCCTGACCTCGTGATCTACCCACCTTAGCCTCCCAAAGTGCTGGGATTACCTGTGTGAGCCACCGAGCCTGGCAGGTATTGCTTTTAATTTCAGTTTCCACAGATTCATTGTTAGTGTAAAGAAATACAATTTTTGAGTTTTGTGTTTTTGAACTTGCACGCTGTCACACTGATGAATTTACTATTTATCAATTTTAAAACTTAAATATTGAGTTTTTATTATGGTAGATGAGATCTTGGCTCTCTTGTACTCTTGCCCCTCCCTATCCTTTCGTACAATTAGGTATTTTTAGATAAATTGGTAGTCAGTGTTTACATTGTTTCGATTAGGTAGATATTACTTACTTCAGTGTATTGTGATATTGTTTCCTTTTTTGGTCAAACTTTTTGCTTCTCTTGGAATTAAAAATTGCCTCATTAATTTTTTTCTAAGTTTTCTACATATTTTTGATTATTTACAGTTACTCCATCAGATCTATTATAATACCCGCCAGTAGCTTTTTTATTTCACACATTCAGTCATATCAGAACATTTATCAATTTCTTTTTAAATTGGATGCCTCCCTTCTGGAGTGTTTCCTTTTGCTCCACGTGATACCAAGTTGTCTTGGGGATCCTGTGCAGAGCTTCACCTAAAGCTTCTCCTCACCATCATTTTGGACTTCTCTTTACCACTTTGCTGTATCGTATCTCCCGTTCCTGATTTCTGTAGCTTCTTTCCTGATTTTGTCTCTTGCTTTGCACTACTACATCCTGCAGAAGCCTCTTTAAAAAGATATATGGGAGGCTATTATTTTTAATCTATGCATGTCGGAAAATATCTGAGTTACCTTCACATCTGTTAGATAGTTTGGCTAGGTATAGCAACCTGGTTTAAAAATTGTTTTCCTTCAGATTTTTGAAAGATGGTGCACTACTCATTGTGTTTTAGCATTTGATGTTGCCTAGGGGGAAACTTAGTGCATTCTGATGCCTTTTCCACTTTGAAACTCTTAAGATCTTCTCTTTGTCCTTCTGTTGTGACATTTCATGGCCATGCACCTTCATGAGGCTTCCTGTCATTTGTTGTGTTGGTAACTCAATTATTTGTCAAATATTGAATGCTTACTTTGGCACTATTCTGAACTCCAGAGATATTGCAGCGAATAAGACAAGGTTTTCACCTTATGGAGCTTATAATCTGGTAGGGAAAAAAAGAAATATATAAATACAATAATTTCAGTCAGTGACAAATACGATGAATATAAAACAGAAAAGGGAAGTTGAGGAATGTTTTTTGGACTGTAGGTGCTATGTTAGGGGGACCAGGGAAGATCTCTCTGAAGAGGCGATGTGAGTGCTGAGGCCTAGAGGCGAGAAAGAAGAAGCTCCTGGGGAAGACAGAGGATGGAGGCAGAAGCAGGTGGAAAGGACCTGTGGTTGGTGTGCAGGAGAAACAGGGAGCACCGTGTGCCTGGAGTGGGTAAGGAAGGAGTGCCAGGCAGGAAACCTGAGATTCCAGCAGAAGCTGTATCACACAGGGCTACTGCAAGGAGTTTGGATTTTATCCTGTTTGAAATGAAAAGCCCTTGGAAAGTGACACTCACAGGGGCGAGAGGCTCTGCTTGACACGGCTCTGGGAGAGACAGACTGGAGAGGAATATGAGTTGTAGGAGGGTGACCACAGAGGAGGCTGTTCCAGACTTTCCTATGGTGGGTTTTGACTCAGTGACCCTTTCAGACCAGCGTACTGTGCTTTTCAGTTCTGGGAAGTATTCTTGTATTACTTCTTTGATGATTTCCTTCCCTCCAGCTTCTCTGTTCTATGTTCCTAGAACTCTCAGCAATTATTTGTTTCACTTCTCTCCTGTTTTTTTCTCTTTATTTTTTCATTCTATTTTTTTGAGACATTTTCGTTTTATCCTTCGACATTTTTAGAGATGTTTTAATAAGATTTTGGAGGGTTAGGTCTTGCTGAGTGGGGGAGGAAGGCTAAGGTCCAAGTGAGCCCCCTTATTTTCAACTCTGTGCCCTGTCTCCAGCTCCCAGAGGAACCTGGAGGGCCGTGTCACTCAGGAGAGCCCTCCAAGGGCTGCTTCTGCTGTGTTAGGTCCGTTACTCCTCTTCCATCCTCTCCTCAAAAATGTATTTATTTAACGTATTTACTTATTGATCACAATGCACTTATCTAACATTTACTGGGTTTTCACACTCTGCCAGGCACTGTGTTAACGTTAATAGATGAACAGACCAGCAGAACTATTTGCCTGCTAATTTGTTTCCTTTTCCTTAAAAGGAAAATGCTTCCTTAAGGGATGCTAAAAGCTCAAGAGAAGTATGATGTCAGGAGGATAGTTACGCAGTTGAAAAGAACCCAAGTGTCCAAGCATTGGCCTGTTGCACACCAGGGACGGCTAGAGTGTGCTGGTGTGTGATGGCCAAAACACTGTTAGGGATTTCTGAGTAATCACAGAAAATGTAAACGATGTCAGAGACCTGAAATGGGAAAATATTCTACTTGTTTCCAAGCGTCAATGCCCTATAATATTCTGGGTTTGCATGTTTAAATATATGATGGTAACCTAAATCTTTCCTTCTTCTCTGTTCTTTTAAGTTTTCTTTCTTTCTTCCTCCTTCCTTCTCTCCCTTAGGAGAGAATAAAAAGAGTGAAAGTTTATTTACTTTGCTAGTACTTAGGAGGAATAAAAGGAGTGAAAGTTTATTTTTAACGAGACCAAGGGGCCTGGAAAAAGTGCAAAATCTTGGCATGGTAGCCTCAGGCGGAGTTGTAGCTAGGACACAGTCATCCAGAGGAGTCGCTGTTCCGCTGTGGGCCTTATTTTCACACTTTCATCACATTTCTATGTGAAGACACCTGCATTAGTCTGTTCTCACGCTGCTGATAAAGACATACCCAAGACTAGACTGGGTAATTTATACAGAAGAAGAGATTTAATGGACTCACAGTTCCACGTGGCTGGGGAGGCCTCACAATCATGGAGGAAGGCAAAAGACACATCTTACATGGCTCGGAAAACAGGGAATGAGAAAGTGAAAGGGGTTTCCCCTTATAAAACCATCAGATCTCATGGGACTTATTCACTACCACAAGAGCAGTACTGGGGAAACCATCGCCGTGATTCAATTATCTCCCACTGGGTCCCTCCCACAACACGTGGGGATTATGGGAGCTACAATTCCAGATGAGATTTGGGTGGGGACACAGCCAAACCATATCAACATTGAAGTCAGGCTCATGCTTGCCGATGAAACGGTTTGTACTTTGCATGATATCAAGAGTCAGAAGATTCTGGAGGATGTTTCTGTTTCCAAATCCGTTTCCCTCAGCAACCTGTGAACCTCTTGTTTCTTGATCTTTTTAGCCTCTGTACCAAGCACAGTGTCTGGCTCCTACACGTGACTGTGCAGGAGAAATATTTGTTGAATAAATGAATGGTTGGGAGATGAGGAAAACTAGAAAGTGAAATCAATCTGCCAAACATTTATATTAAGAAAAAAGAATAGCAATTACCCAAGAATAGGCTGAAGGAGGCGTGGCCTAGCAGCAGATGGCATGGGAAAGAGCAGGAGGTTTGTGTCGATTGTGGCCTCCTAGGCTGGGTGGAGGCTGCTTAGCCCACGTGATCGTGCCCTCCTAGGCTGGGTGGAGGCTGCTTAGCCCACGTACTCTCTCTGTACCCAGTGGACCGCATCTTGGTGCCCTGATTCGCATGGACCTGGAAGAATTGAGGTGGCTCCAAATGAGGGCAGGCAGCATGGAGAATGGTTAAGAAACCCGTTACACAAGGAAATGGAAAAACTGGGACCTCAAGAGAGGCACACAGAGGTGGTCATGGGGAATGTGGTGGAGAAGGCCAGTGTCTACAGATATTCAAAAGTCTGTTACGGGAGAGAAGAGTACAACTCTTCAGAGTCACTGGAGAAGGCAGAACTAGGCCCAGTGAGGTGCAAGGTAAAGGGAGATGTCTCAGTACAGAGGTGTCACTGATAGGTAGTTAAGTTCAAGTGGAACCAGAAGACCTAAGATGCTGTGAACTCACCTTTGGAAACTTCAAGCAGACATTGCTGTATGTATTGCTGTGGGGGTTATTATATTAGAACCTCCATCTTTTATAATCAAATTATGAAGCATTAATATTAACTAACTTTTATGGGGACCTTGCTATGTTCCAGGCCCTGTGCTATGTTATACACATTATGTCATTTAATCTCCATTAGCAACCCTGTGACAGGAGTGCTAAGATTTTCTAGGAATCTGATGCTTAAAGAGGTCAAGTGACTTGCCTGAAGTCATAGCTAATAAGTTGTACAGTAGCATAAGGCTCAAGAGCCAAACTCATAAGGCTCCAGAGCCACCCTCTTCACAGCTCTCCCTGTGGCCATAATCTCCGACTTGATACCATGTACAGCCATTGCAGTGTGGCTCTTGTAACCCCCAAATATTTTTGACCCTGATTGTATTAGTCAGTGTGAGCTAAGTCCTACTGCAATAACAAACAATTCCAAAACCTGTGGCTTAAAAATCACAAGGCTGGCCAGGCGCGGTGGCTAACACCTATAATCCCAGCACTTTGGGAGGCCGAGGTGGGTGGATCATGAGGTCAGGATATTGAGACCATCCTGGCAAACATGTTGAAACCCCATCTCTACTAAAAAATACAAAAAATTAGCCAGGTGTGGTGGCGGGCACCTATAGTCCCAGCTACTTGGGAGGCTGAGGCAGGAGAATGGTGTGAACCTGGGAGGCGGAGCTTGCAGTGAGTGGAGATCGCGCCACCGCTCTCCAGCCTGGGCGACAGAGTGAGACTCTGTCTCAAAAAAAAAAAAAAACCCACACAAGACTGATACTATAATGAACAATACATGTCATTATACACTTGTCCAAACCCATCAAAATATACAATGCTGACAGTGAACCCTAATGTATGCTGTGGACCTCGAGTGATAATGATGTATCAGTGAGATTCATCAGTTGTAACAAATGCACCACTCTGATGGCGAAGTGGATAACAGCGGGGGAGGGGGAGGCTAGCACATGTGGGGGCAGGAGGTGAGGGGCAGGCACCTCTCTCTTAATTTTGCTGTGAACCTAAAACTACCCTAAAAGGAAAAATAACATCTTTGGGGGAAAAAGTCACAAAGATTTGTCTCTTTTCCATGTCCCATGACCTAGGCTGCTCTGTTCCCAGAGCAGATATACGTGATGACCAACGAGTGGCTTTCACACCTATGAAATAGGAAGGTAAAGTAATAAATTATTGGTGTCAGATCATGGCCTAAATGGCATGCATGTTAAGTAATAAGATTTGAATTCCCTTGTGGCTTATGGAATGATATCTTCTTGTTTTATAATTACCCATGGACTTTCTCATTTTGTAGCTCCCTTGGGTATAATAAGCCTTGGTGGTAGAAGGGTGGGCTATGCTGTCACTGCTGCCATAGTCAACTGAGATATAGGAACTTTGGGGTCCTCTCCATGCCTCTCTTCTGGCGTCTGGCATTTGGTATGGGAACATAGGCGGGCATCCATCAAGCAGTTTCTGTCTATAGCAGAGGGGATAAGTCCTGTGTCTACACACTTTCAGATTCTCTCTCTCCCTTCCTCCACTCTTACTCATAAAATCATTCTCCATCCTTGTTTGGAAAGTTAGGCACCAACTCCAGAAATAAACCAATGTGTAAAAGGGCAGAGGTTCTTACCTTGACTGATAGATCCCTGCCGTTTTCAGAACATAGATATGGTGGATAAAGTGGCAGGAACTACTGATGGGGCAGTAATTGAGGTCAGTTAGAAGACATTCCAGATGGCAGAAGTTGTGTTCTATGTATGTGAAGCTTAGGGGGACTTTTTTCTCCATTTTTTTTTCCTACTACAGGATACAGGAATACCTCTAAAATTCATGATGTTTCAAAGGTAAGATGTTGTAATTTCAAGTCATTAAAATGTTGCCATTGTTCATCTCCTCTTGTATATGCCCCTTCCCACCAACCAGAAGGGTTGGCAAGGGTGCATGATTGACAGTGATGCCCATCCCTCTGAACCCACAATAAGGAACATGGCCAGAGCTGCTTCAAGTGGAACCTCACACATTTCTCTTACTCTTTTTGATTTCTCGAATTTTGCTACAGTTAGGGTTGCCAGATAAAATACAGAGCACTGTCTTAGTTGATTTCTGCTGCAAAATACCTCACACTGGGTAGTTTATAAATAATAGAAATTTATTTCTCACAATGATGGAGACTGGGAAGCTCAAGACCAAGGTGCCAGCAGATTTGGTGTCTGCTGAGGACTCATCCTCTGCTTCTAAGATGGTGCCTCCTCCCTGGTGTGCTCATATGGCAGGGGGCAACTGTGTTGTCCTCACGTGGCAGAAGGGCAAAAGGGCCAGAGAGCTTTCTAAAGCCTCTTTATAAGGGCATGTAATTCCATTCACAAGAGCTCTGCCCTCTTGTCTCAATCACTTCCTAAAAGGCCCCTCCTCTTAATACCGCCACAATGGGGGTTAAGTTTCAACATGAATTTTGGAGGGGACACAAACAGTCAAACCATAGCAGATGCCTGGCTAAATCTGAATTTCAGATAAACAACGAAGAATTTTTTAGTATAAATATGTCCCCAATATTGCCTAGGACATCCTTATACTAAAACCAGTGTTCATTATTCATCCGAAATTCAGATTTAACCGGGTGTCCTATATTTCTGCTTGCCAAGCCCCACCTAAAATGCAACTGCTTCTAATTTTCAAATGATAGGAGACAGAGCTCAGGAAAGTGCACGCCAAACAGCTACACGGTTGCAATGTCTCAGATTGTATTCCCGAACACGTAATTTGGGAATCAGTAAGGTGCACAACAGAATACTAAAGACCAATGCCTTTCATCTGCTTCCAAGAAAGGCATGATTCTGCGTCTTGGGTTACTAGAAATCCTCTTCATTACCCTCCACAAGGAGAGAACCGCAGCAGCAAACACACTCCAAGGTAACAATTAGCCCTCAACTGTAGCTGGACGGAGGTAGATAGGGGTAAGACTAATCTGCTCCATGAAGCGAGCGAGTGATGCCAAACCCAAGGCAGAGCCTTTTCTGTACACGAGCCAGTAACCTAACGGTGGGGAGGCAAAACAGGATGCTTCTAAAGAGGTGGTTTCATTCAACTCTTTGGCCATTAAAACCTGTCCTTGTGTTTCTGGGGACAACAGATTAAAAATGGGAGTGAAAAATCCTACGTTTGAATTGGTTGGTCATCGTTTCTCTCCGCGCTGTGTTCTGCTATGCAAAGAGACAGACCTGAGCTGTTTCATCGAATCATTTGACACATTTTTGAGCCATTAGGTTCTGGGTGAGTAATGAATCCTCCCCTCTTGGGACCACAGTCCAGGAGCATTTGATGTATCACAGTATTTTGCATTCATTTGTAGGGAGGGTTTACTGGGCTAGCACTGAAGTAGGAGCTTTCTGTTCCCGGGTCTCATTTACTCCTCAGAACTACCTGAGAGGTTTATCCCTGTTTGATAGATGTGGCCTCTAATGCTTTCTTCTCAGGCCACATGGAGATTCGTTATCTTTTCCACGAACTTCGAGATGCCCTGGGCACTCAACATCCACTTAGCATAGCCCCTAAACACATAGATCCAGGCCCCATCTCTCACTTTGAGATGAGAAAACTGAGGCTCATCGAGATGAGGTAAAATGTCCAAAGTCACAGTGGTTGTGACGATACTGATTTGCAGATACATCTCATCTAAGGTCATCTGGTGTCTTAAGTTGGGTCTCCAAGAAATAGACCCTGAGATGGGAAGGAGTCTTGCATTGGAGTTTGCTGAGGAGCCTTGGAATTCACAGTGTGGACAGCCGTGTGCTGCTGAATGATTAACAATCCTCTGGCATGGGGGTGGGGGTCTTGATTTGTGGAGTTCATCAATTTTAGTGTAAATTCTCCCACCATGGCCTATTTCTAAGCTACCAACTCGATGTCACTGAATGGGTGTTGGGAAGAGGTGCATGGAATTGGCTCTCACCAGCTGGTGCCATCAGTACCAGCACACCACTGCCTGTGGGGTGGGTGAGGGAAGCCGGGCTGTGCAGAGGGAGAAATTAAATCATAGGGCAGTCACAAGAAAGGCCTTGGCCAATCCCAGGAAGCTTGAACTGGGATGGTCCTTTGGCGAAGTCCCAAATTGAGGCAAAGGGTAGAACCTTTATGCCCCCTTTCCCCATATGGACTGTTTTTAAGATATGGGCTGCCCCAAAGTAAAGCAGCTCTCTTCCACCAAGGGCAGTTCTTGAGCAACTCTCAGCAGTCAGTGCCCATATTCCCAAAAGCTGGAGGAAGACACGTCAGTCCTGCAGGGGCATTGGGGTGATACATCACTGCATCTTGGCCTCCTGACAAGCCAGCAGTAGTAGGTCTGGAATCCAACCAGGTCCTTCTGAGCAAGTCCAAGACTGCTCTTCTCACTACACACACAGATCCCGTAGATGTTCGAGTCATTGCCAAGCATGTCATGGACGTCTCCAGTGTGAAGCTTCCATAGGACCATGTATGCCTAGATTGGGGACTGATAAGATTCCAGGATTTGTCCTGAGAATCAGGGGTCTCTGCAGTTCCTCCCTATCCTTCAAGGTCTGGAAGGAATAATTCACCCACATAACATCTACCCTGTTTAAGGTGAGGGTGGATGGTGCTCTCCTTCCTCTAAATTCCCATAGCACCATACGTGCAGCCCTCTGAAGTGCCACTCTAACATTGCAGTCATGTCTCCACTTGTTGCTCTTCCTAAGCAAGAAACACTTTGCTTCTGTTTCACCTTTGTATTCCCCATGTTTTTTGGAACCTTGAAGGCACTTGGTAAACACTGGAAGGGAGAGAGATGAATGAACCAGTGATTAAATAAATGGTCAATAAAGATCTGGTGACTAGATCTCAATTCATACATTTCAGGCTTTTGGCTATATTCTGTTGTGTGCTCTTATTTCCTTTGTGAAATCTCATTTTCCCACTGGGACCAAGAGTTCATTTGCATAGGGCCCATGCCTTCCATTTCTTCTGTGATCACAAAGCAGCTAGCCTGGCTCACTCATTTTTAAGAGAGACTGGTTGAGTGTGAAGCTAGTGCATTGGCATAATCAATAAATTTGACAAGGAATTTCCTTGGGTAATTGACTTTTTGGAAGAGTTTGGAAGCGTTCCAGTTGTTGTATTTCCCTTTTCTTTGGGGAATTGGAAATACTGGAAATCAAGAAATCAAGAAAACAATGCAGTGACTACAGATTTAGAAATTCCAGGGCCAGGCATGGTGGTTCACGCCTGTAATCCCAGCACACTGGGAGGCCAAGGCAGGTGGATTGCCTGTGCTCAGGAGTTCGAGACCATCCTGGGCAACATGGTAAAACCCCGTCTCCACTAAAATACAACAAATTAGCTGGGCGTGGTGGCATGCGTCTGTAGTCCCAGCTACTCAGGATGCTGAAGCAGGAGAATTGCTTGAACCCTGGAGGTGGAGGTTGCAGTGAGCCAAGATTGTGCCACTGTGCTCCAGTCTGGGCAACAGAGTGAGACTCTGTCTCAAAAACAAAAAAAGGAAAAGAAAAATTCCAGTGAATGGAAAGTGCTAGATGATAGTTGCATTACACATTATGTGGGTGGGCACCACAAAGAAGCAACACTTCTGGAAGACCTCAAGAGGGCAAAGTCACGCCCCTCCCCCATAGTTACAGACACTTCCTCTCCTGAGGGGGCAGGTGGAATCGTGGGGATGCCCTTGCTTCTGTGACCAGCATCCTGGCAATGCTTGTGATGTAGACAACTCAGCCTCCAGTCTGCAATTACTTGTTTTTGATGAAGTGGCCCTTATTCCTGGGCTTTCTTCCCAGGCCATGCAACAACTATCACTGGTCTAGTGAGCCCTCTGCCTGCGTAAATGACCCAAGAGCCTCCCCCAGTGTCCCCTAGTTGTGTGTGTTTGCACACACACAAACACGTGTTCAGGGAGATGGGACTGTAGAATTCAAGCCCTCTGATGGATTTTGCATCTACTGAAAATCTCTGTGATAGTCACAGTCACTTCCTAAGGCCTTTGATCCTTCTTTTGCCAGGTTCTTCCAGGAGCTTCTCTGCTCCCATAAGTCCTTTAACTCCCATTCATCTCTCTAGAAGCCTCTGTTACCCTGGCATATGTGTTCTTTCTAATATTGCCTATCTTCCAAAACAAAGATACAATAAACTTAGGAACATTTATTCACACACATAACTTAAGGGGAAAAAGGAGGAAGATTTCAAGGAGGTCCTCTATTTATTGCACAGAAAACCAACTAGAAATAAGGGACTTGCCACTCATAGTACATATCGATGTGATGCATCTTAAAGATACGAATTGCGGTTTTCAAATGAGCTGCTCTCTCTGTCAAGCCTCTGAGTCCTTGCACATGGCACAATCTTTGTCCCCAAATCCCTTTCTCCTCTTTTCCATTTAACTAATTCCTACTAATTCCTTAAGAGTCTGGTATCACTTCCTCTGGGAAGCCTTACCCAATCCTATCACTCTGGGTAAGGAGTCTCTCCTACCCGCTCCCTCTTTTACAACTGTTTTTATAATGATATATGTTATTTTGCCCCAACAAACTCATGGAAATACTGGAACAATAATTGTCTGCTGACTCCGTCTTCGATGCTCAGTGGCTAGAACATAGTGGACACTCAACAAATGATTTTTTTTTTTGGAGGGCGGTACAAATGAATAACAAAATGATTTTAAAAGAACTGTATCACTTCAAAATGGATTTGATCTTTGAATGATAAAGCACCCATATTTGCAGAGTCAGGGCGGGGGCATAGATTAGATACCAAGCAAAAGAACAAGAACAAGAGACGATGGAGGAAGTGATTTTCACTCACCTTATTTCAAAATCTGACTGAACAGACAGAAGTCAACAAAATTTAATTCATTCAAATAGCATGCTATGTATGCTTCCAAACCTAATGGTTGAAATTTATATCTTTTCAATCTTCGTAATGAAAATTCAAAGACAAAGGGTAAAAAAACAATGATTAGTCACATTATTTAAGTATGAAACGAATACAAAGATTCAAGTTTATGTGATGTTTTCATGCTGTTTTCACAGATTGCTTCATATGTAGTCATGTGGCAGGGGTGGGGGCATAAAAAATTTTGGTATTTTCTCTGTGACTAGAGGAGGCCCGAGGTCTGATGTATTTGAGCTGCTCTGAGAGGTGCCCCGCTTCCTATTCCTTCCCCGAGGGTTAGCCGCTCTGAGGAGTAATATATGCTTTTTCATATCTCCCCAGTAATTAGGCAATTTTTATGTACGAGATGGTTTATAGCACGCACACCTACATCATTCTGACCTTTCTTTCGTTTACCTGCAGCGTGTGGTATTTTGGGAAGTGACTTTTCTTGGTGACTGACAGTGTCACACTGCTTGCTGGCTCCTGTGGAAAGCAGGGCAGCCAGCCGCCCTGGTTGCCCTCGGGAGCAGGAACTGTAGACCTCACCAAGGCGCCTCAATCTACAGTCCCCAGCTTGGAAATGCCAGTCTTTTTCTGTGATGCCCTGTGTGATTCTGGGGTTTTGTTTTCAATAGTTCACAGCATGTAATTTTGAGAGCCGAAGTGGACATTGTAGAACCATCGTTTCCTCCTTGAGGTGAGGGTTCTGGACTGGGGCTTACAGACCGGTATCAGAGAGGTAGCATGGGGGTAGGGGAGGCTCCTCTGTACATGAAGGCAGGTGCTCAATGCATTGAAGGAGGAGAAGCTTGTGACTAGTATGCTGGTTTAGAAATGGGCTCTTGGTCCCCATTGTCTATCTGGGTTCAGAATCTTGCTCCCTTCTTAAAAAGGATTTTGCACACATTTTTAATGGAAAGTGCTTTGTTCCTCTCCCTGGCACTGACCATATACAAGGTGTGGCTTTTAATGAATGATCAGACTTTTCAAAACAAACATTCCCCGTTGCTTGCATCTTAATCAGTATGTGGTCTGTCAAAGTAAACAGAGCTTCTATTGCTCCCTAACTCCCAATCCAAACTGTGGGATTTTAGGCTGCTCTGGCAGGCCTTATGCTACAAGAATCTGAAGTGAAAATAAGCATGTTGAGATGAGAGTGAATAAATTGGCTGAGTCCTCAAGGCAGAGGTGGTGACAGGATCAGCTTAATAATCCCACTGAATGGAGGTCAAGTGCTACCAGGCACCCTGCCCAGAGTAGCTGAAGATGGAGATTCCTTTCCCCTGGGCAGGGGTGAGAAAGATGGCAGACTGAGATGTACTGTCTTCCTACAAGAGCACATTTCTTTGAACACGCTCAGTGCAGTGGCCATCATCAACCTTTGAGGGTACATTTAATGTTTGGAAATGGTTCCAAATTCTTTAGAGCCAAATTTAGCAACAAAATGGATAGTCGTGCCAAGGAATATAGCACCCGGGATCAAAAACAATGTATTGCTGTAAAAACAAAAGCATTATATGGCTTACAAATGGACTCCAGTGGCAATTCTAAAATAAGAATCCAAGTGAGGCTGGAGTAATGACAGCCCCAGTGAAATGAGTATGTGGTTTCCCAAGAAGATATCATGAAAGCTTCCATGGAAGCACGGAAGTGGACATATTTGCCAAACAACTGGACAGCACACAAGCATGAAAACTATGGATGCTGAGTCAAGGCTGGGAACTTGAGGCTAGGCCACACTCTGCTATATACCCTTGGCACATGGGTCCTGGAAAACCTCTTCCTTTCCTGCAATAGGCAGCATTTGTTTACTGCTCTAACTGGGATGTCTTAGCCTCCTCCTCACCAGGTTGACTTCTAGGCATCCTTCAGGACTCAACTTGGCTTTCAGTTTCTCAATCCTCAGAGAGTTACTGTCCTCTGTGCTCCATCTTGCATATGTATACATCTCTGTAATGTTAACTTTCCTGCTCCATTATTATAATTTGTTTGCTTTTTGGTTTTCCCCATCCATACCCCCATGTTATGAACATCTTGAAGGCAGGTGTTGCCATATTCATGTCTGCATTTCCAATGCTTGGCATATAGTAGATGTGTAGTAACATGCTTCGTGATCCAATTTTGATGAACCTCAGTGTCCTCATTTGTTCCTTGTTCTTTTAAACTCACAGGGTCTTGAAAAATGAGAGAAAAGATGTGAGAATTCTGTGATCATCTGTGTGGTTGCTGCATGCACACTCAAATTGTGCCGCGATTTCTGTACACTGATAACTGCGTGGACGTATCTCATGGACCATGTTTCTTGAACATTAGTGTGTGGCTGGCACTGTGGGAGTGCCTCAGATCTGTAGAGCTGGTTCCCTTAATGAAATCCACTTCTAGATCCATTGTATAGCTCAACCCTGCCAGAAATACTCCTGTTTAAGTGTGATATGTAACAAGTATTATTTGAAAGTCAATTACCAAAAGGATACCACTGCAGAATAAAAAGGAACTAACTGTGGAAAATTAGACAGCTACTCAGAGCAGTCTTTAGTCTCAATTAGCCACATTTTCCTGTCTTCTAGCAGCTGAACTCAGAGTGTCATTTGAGTAGGAGCTTGGGCCTGGCAGCTCACGGCACTCTGTTGCTTCCGAGGTCCCCAATTATGCAATAATGGTAATCACTGATGGAGGGCTTGGTTGAGAAATGCCTGTTTCCTCATGTCTAGAGCTCAGTAATCATAGGGGAGGAGTATGTCAGCACAGGATTCGTTGATTTCAAATTATTGTTTGAGAAGGAGCTAAGTGAGATCAGGCTTTTACAGACTGGATTGCAGAGGCTGAGGCTTGGGGATGCCACCCTCAGAGGGTGCTACAGGCGGACAGCTCTGACCACTCTCTGAAAGAAGATCTGCCCTAAGCCTGCACTCCATCTTTCATCCCCAAGAGTTCAAGGGCCATTTGAGACAGAGCAGAAACTACTTCTGGCATAGTCCACTTGCCACTCAAAATAATTGGTTCTTATCACAGAGGGCTGGCAAGTAGGGATATGGGATGGGACAGGCTGGTTTCCCATTTCTCACACCCAGTAGGGCTTCCAGTCTTTTGTCAAATCTGGTCTTTAGCAGAGGCCTCCTGAGTTCTCTTTAGATGCCTTTGCCATTTCTGAAATAGCAAGGGCAGTCATAGATTGCAAAAATGGTCACAAATTCTTCCCCTCCTATTAAGGGGTGGAGCCTGTTTCTCTACTCCTTGAAGTTGGGTTGGCCATGTGATGTTTTGGCCAATGTGACATATTTGCAAAATGATATAAGCAGAAGCTTGTATAGTGCTTGTACACTGGGGTTTGCTTTCTCTTTTTGCACTTGGAAACACTGCAACTGCCACCACATGAACAAGCTTGAAATGGTCTGCTGGACATTGAGAGAGACACATGGCCCAGATACCCTGTAACTCCAGCTACAGCCAGATAACCATACAATATGCCAGTGAGGTCACTGATTGCCAACTTGAGCAGGAGTGAGCCCAGCCAAGACCAGCAGAAGAACCTCATAGTTGATCAAGATGAACCCAAATTGCCAGACTACTGAGTCATGAGTTAAATAAACATTTGCTGTTTTAAGTCACTAATTTTAGTGGGCTTGTTATGCAGCAAAAACTGATACATGACTGTTATGTTACTATCGTACCATGTACTGCCCTAAACACCACACGCATGAACTCATTTCATCTTCTCAAAACCTTATGAAGGAGGTACTATTTTCATCCTCATTTTGCAGATGAGGAAGCTGAGATTGAGTGACTTGCAAAAGGTCACAAGGCTTGTGTGGGGACAGGGGTCATACCTGGCAGCCTGGCTATGAAGTCTACACTCCTAACCATTGCACCCACTGCTGCTGTCAGGCAGGTCTGAGAATGTCACAGCTCTGTCCAGACCCTCCAGTGGCCACCCAGTGCCTCAGGAAGCAAGCTTGGCATGGGATATATCCTTGGCATGGGATATAAGGCCTTTCATGATTTCATTCGTTCAACAAAGCTTTTACTGAGGTCTACTATGTGCAGGCACCGGGAACGTGGCAAAGGAGAAAGCACACAAAAATCCCTGCCCTCATAGATTCTACAGTCTTTGGTGGCAGAAAGAGACAACAAGTAAATAAGCAAAATAATCAGTTTGTTAGGAGAGTGACTGGAAGGAAGGGCAGATGGACAGTGGCTCGGGGACAGAAGCTCTGTGCCTTACCTAGAGGTCAGACAGAATGAGGGTGTGGCAGAGATGCCTTTGATGGTCTTCGCAGCAAGCCTGCCCCTATGCTGAGCTCTCCTCAGCCATGCCTGCTCATCCACACATTTACCCCCAGCCAGTGAGGCCACCTGACTGCCATGTAGCTTCACGGCATGAGATGGGATTTCCCCTGTCCCCACTGGTTGGTGCACCCCCTCCCATGTTCTCCCAATATACAGAGCCTCTCTACTTCTTGCAGGCATGGCCTTGGGTTCCAGTTCCTTGGTATTTCTTCTGCTGCCCTTTTCTGGCCTGAACCTTTGATAGGTACTTGGAGAAAAAGGCTCATCGTGGAAAGACCGTAAGTTTTGTAGCCTCACACCTGGGCTCACAGTTCAGCTGGTTCTTATGAGCTCTGGGTCCCCAGGCAAGAGAGTTCCCCTTTCTGAACCTTAGTGTCTGCCCTTGTAAAGTGAGGGCAATCTCTCTGCCTTGGCAGAATGTCATTAGGCTAAGCGTATCATGAGGTTAATCCCATACACAGTAGGTGCTCATAAATGGGAGGTCTCCCTCTCCTGGACTCGGTTCCTTATTCCACTCTCTCAGATCCTTGGTTTCCTCATCTTTGCACTGCAGATGTAGGAGTTGTGAGTATTAAAAGAGTATAACATGTGATCTCTCAACTTTTGCAAGACCCCTTTCTTCTTTTTGTCATTGTCGTTCTTGTTAATTACTTATGTAGTTACTCCACTTTCTCTCCACTCTCTTCTCCTTTTATCATCCCTCCCTATAAGCAACTGGTCCAGTAAGTTTTCTGGAAATTACTGTTTTGATTTACATGAATAGTTGTGTGTATGTGCCCTCTGTCCAGTGCTTCTAGCTGCTACACAGAGCTCCATGGCGTGTCTCCACTTCATTTTCCTCATCTATATTAGTCTGTTCTCACCCTGCTGTAAAGAAATACCTGAGGCCGGGTAATTTATAAATAAAAGGGGTTTAATTTCTTTCACAGTTCTGCAGGCTGTACAGGAATCATGGGGGCTGGGGAAGCCTCAGGAAACTTACAATCATGGTGGGAGGTAAAGGGGAAGGAGGCATATCTTCACATGGCTGGAGCAGGAGGAAGACAAAGAGCAATGGGGAGGTGCCACACACTTTTAAACAACCAAATCTCATGAGAACTCTATCACCAGAACAACACAAAAGGGAGAAAACCACCCCTGTATTAGTCCGTTCTCACACTGTTATAAGGTCATACCTGAGACTGAGTAATTTATAAAGGAAAGAGTTTCAATTGACTCACAGTTCCACAGGGCTGGGGAGGCCTCAGGAAACTTACAATTATGGCATGAGGGGAAGCAAATATGTCCTTCATCACATGGCATCAGGCAAGAGAACGCATGCAGGGGAACTGCCCTTTATAAAACAATCAGATCTCGTGAGACTTATTCACTCTCATGAGAACAGCTTGGGAAAACCTGCCCACATGATTCAATTACTTCCTACCAAGTACCTCCAATGACACGTGGATATTATGGCAGCTACAATTCAAGATGAGATTTGGGTAGGGACACAGCCAAACCATATCAGCCCTCATGATCCAGTCATCCCCCACAAGGCCCCACTTCCGACATTGCATTACAATTCAACTTGAGATTTGGGTGGGAACACAAATCAAAACTATATCACTGTCATTCCCAGATGGCTGCCAAATCCACAAACACCATGTCTTAGAGATTCGAAGATGCACATTGTTGGTTATTTTAACATCTCATGCTGGGTGGCTTCTTGTGCTTGCTGTCTTCAGTTGTGACAGTTGCCATTGTCTGCCCTGCACAAACATTATCAGTAGTAATGTTGGAACTGGCTTAAGGGGCAACTGTAACCTGGAAGCATATCAGGAGGTGATAGTGCAGCATGCTGAAGAAATGCTTCATGATCACACTCTTGAAGGCAGCACTGTGTGGGTAAAGATGGACACTGACAACTCTGGGTCAGAAGGTGGTTTAGAGAGCTGGGCTTGGGATGTGAGGGAGAGCTAAGAAGACTCAATTTGTTTTACTTTTTTTTTTTTTTTTTTGAGACGGAGTCTTGCTCTGTCGCCCAGGCTGGAGTGCAGTGGCCGGATCTCAGCTCACTGCAAGCTCTGCCTCCCGGGTTTACGCCATTCTCCTGCCTCAGCCTCCCGAGTAGCTGGGACTACAGGCGCCTGCCACCTCACCCGGCTAGTTTTTTGTATTTTTTAGTAGAGACGGGGTTTCACCATGTTAGCCAGGATGGTCTCAATCTCCTGACCTCGTGATCCGCCCGTCTCGGCCTCCCAAAGTGCTGGGATTACAGGCTTGAGCCACCGCGCCCGGCCAATTTGTTTTACTTCTATTTTTCTTTCTATATATGCCTAAGGGTGATAAATGATTTGAAAAAAAGATCAGTAAGGTTAAAAGTTTCAAAATAAGCATTTTTGAATTCCAATTGTGTAAAAAGTCTCTGACAAGAGAGTATTTTTTCATTGTTTTTCCTTTCTTAGTGTTACATAAAATACTGGTGTGTCTCACAATGGAATGAGCCTTGGTTTGAAGGGAATGCAGTCATCCTGCAGAATGGCCTTCTAAGTCACATGTAGGCCACTGTGGGAATTCCTGTGGACTGTAAACCTGGACGTGGAATTGTTTGTGGCACAGGGTATCTGGTTTGGCTAAGTTGTGCCAGGGTGTATCTTCACCAGCACTTGGCACAACTCATCTTTCTAATTTTTGTGAGTCTAATATGTGTACAGTGATCTTTGTTTTAAATAGCATTTCTCTAATTGCTAATACATTTGAGTGTCTCTTCATGTATTTTCTGGTTCTTTTGTTTTCTTCCTCTGTAAGTTGCCTGTTCTTTTCTTTTGCCCATTTTCCCATTAGGCCTGCTTTTTCTTATCTATTTGCAAGAGTTTCTTGCACATTCTAGATCTATTCTATTGCTGACTTAGATGTTTCAAATATGTTTTTCTTTTCTATCCCCCAGAGCTCTTTGTAAACCGCCATGTGCCTTCTGGGCACTGGTTAATTACAGGTTCTCAGTGTGATGTGGATATGGGAAGATTTAGCTTTGCCAAAAGAGCACCCTGCCATGACCTGGCCCCTCAGTGTGCTGTGCCTTCCCCTAAAGCAGTTCCTGAAGGAGCTGCATTTTGAAAGAGTGCTCATGCCACTCAGGAGACCCACTTTCAGCTCTGCAGTTGCCATGCACCAGGCTGGCATGTTTAACTTTGCATTCTTGTTTAGTAACAGCTCCCTGTGTCTGTGCCCCAGGTGTCTCCATCAAGCCAGCTAGTATTTTCTGAGCACAGAGTTGCTTTTAGGCTCCGGGCTTCCAGAGACGATTGGGGGAAGCTCAGACATAGCAGAGGCACTCAGACTAGCACCAAGTATAATGTGAAAGGGGCAACAGGGAGCAGCTTGCCAGGTGCTGCCCAGGCACAGAACAGGTATGGAGGGACAAAGAAGGCTTCCTGGAGGAGGCAGCATGAGACCCAGGTGCTGCCTGAGTACAGAGCAGGTATGGAGGGACAAGGAAGGCTTCGTGGAGGAAACAGCATGAGACCAGGGCCTTGTGGATGAGAAGGATTTCTGGCTCTCCTTCCCAAACTGTAAGGTCCTGAGAGCAGTGATCAAGTTCGGGGACTCTGCTTCTGTTGAAGAACAACCACAGTTCCCATGTAGAGAGTCCTTCAGAGTTGGGTAAGCACACTGAAAAGGAGAGACTGCAGCTCTCACCCAAGCCTGCAGGGTGATTTCACTCTGCAGAGATAGGCACTAGGACTCACCCAGGATCTCTGAGGCTCTGTGACTTTTCCAAGGTCACCCATTTTAAAAATGTAAGCCTGCATCTAGAGCCTGACCCCATGTGTTCCTCATGCTTGTAACCAGTCTCATGGCAGGAGCAGGGGTGATACTTGGTGCTGTTGTCCAGAGTTACAGACTCTTCTCCATCCCAGACCCCAGCCACCCAAAGCTGGGGATGCCCACAAAGATCCACCCTGTCCTGTGGAGCCTGTGGTATTTCATTCTCATTAGGCAGATGAGGGTGGGAAAGAGTGGAGAAGGTCAGGCTTCTGCAAGTCCTAGGGATAGGCCTAGGGAAAAGAGAGTTAATTCAATTATCTTTTGCTTTTTCTTTCCCAAGAAGTCAAAGACACTCGAGTTTAGCATGCCTGTTGTCTACTCACATAATATTGTGGTAGAGAGAAGTTCATTCATGTTAAAAAAAAAAAGAGTTATCAAAGATACACATTGATAGAAAACATATTGCTGGAAATAAAAAAAAAGTAATGAATAACATTCCACATAATAGTGACTAAAAGCAAAATAGTCTTCGGCTGTGGTTACAAGTTGAGTTCAAATTGAAGGTGCTTTGTAATACTGATAAAACAGCTGTCTTTTCCAGGAAAAAATATTGTACTATATTTTATCATGTGGCAAAAGGAGGGGAAATGAACTAGGGAGAAAATTGCTCCGGGTGGATATTGTGGGTGGGTGATTGGCACCGCAGCCTTCCTGCCTCAGTCAATGTGCTGCTGACTTCAGAGAGGACCACAAGCATTGCAAAAAATGCAGGGCTTGATCAAAGGCGCGATTGTTATTCACAGCCAAGTGTTCTATCTCTGTCTTTGCACTTCTGTTGCACTTCTGTTGAAGGAGGAGCAGCTGTGACCTATGATGTTTGCCTCATGGCCTGTTTCCAGAACTTCCCCACTTACTTCTCATGGAGTAGGACTTATGGGAACTGGATTGAGGTTGCTAGACTGGGCCATGAGAGACTTTAGTACAGGCTGTCTCTCCCCTAGTTAATTAGGGAAACTTGGGCAGACCATGCCAACTCTGGCCTTGCCTGGCCCCTCTCACAGGCTGGCCTGGATGCCTCCACTGTGCAGGCTCTGCAGTGCTCTACTTCTGAGACAGTTTAAGCAAGGCTGTTGGCAAATCTTACTAGTTGCCTAGGTAGCATCCCTTCAAAACTCACCTCAACCTCACCTATCTTCTACTCTAGAGGCCCAAAGACCCTAACATGCCCTTTCCCAGGCTCCCTTGAGACTAAGGGTGGTCGTGTGTGCTGTGTTTGGATGATGAAACTCATAGAAAAGCTTCTGGGAAGGATTTCCTTCTCTGATGAGAAGAGAGAGGTGGATATGGGGAGTGCTCCTTCTTGCCTCTTGCTTTGGGGGCTGTAGTGTTATGTTATTCTTGGGGTCATGGCAGCCATCTTGCAACCATGGGGAGAATCATGAAAACAAGAGCAACCTCACTGAGGATGGTGGTTTTTAGTTTTGTGGTAGACATGCTTCCCAAATGGGCCCAGATTCAAGAGCTGGAAAAGGAGGGTCTATATTTCATGGCCAAAGAAATATTTCTAAAAACCCCCTGATATGGTTTGGCTGTGTCCCCACCAAAATCTCGTCTTGAATTTCCACATGTTGTGGGAGGGACCCAGTGGGAGGTATTTGAATCATGAGGGCAGGTCTTTCCCATGTCGTTCTCATGATAGTGAATATGTCTCATGAGACCTGATGGTTTTCCAAGGAGTTACCCCACACAAGCTCTCTCTTTGCCTGCCGCCATCTATGTAAGATGTTACTTTGCTCCTCCTTGCCTTCCGCCATGATTGTGAGGCCTCCCCAGCCACGTGGAACTGTAAGTCCGTTAAACCTCTTTCTTTCGTAAATTGCCCACTCTCAGGTATGTCTTTATGAGAAGCATGAAAATGGACTAATACACCCCCTCTCCCTGCCCTGTGGGCATGAGTCAGAAGGCATACAGCCTCAATTGCCTTTGCAGCCTTTTTGTTCCTTCATCCAACCACGGCTTCACTGAGAGTCCACGATGTTTGTGACATTGGCAATACATCAAGGAAGAAAATAGACAGAACTTTCTGCCCTTACGAGTTTACATTCTTGTAGGGGAAGCAGAAAGTAAGTGAGATTGTAGTTTGCTGGCTGGTGATAAGTGTCGAGGAGAAAAGTTAAATCAGTGAAGGGACACTGAAGTTTCAGATGGGGTTGCTAGGATGGGCCTTGCTGAGGAAATGACTGTTGAAGGAAATGAGAGGGATGTAGCTGTGTGCTGGAGGGAGAGGGAACAGCTCATGGAAAGGCTGAGGCAGGACTGCGCCTGTCATGCTGGAGGGATGGTGAAGGGGCCGGTGGGGCTGGGGCAGAGTGAATGGGGAAGGGGGATGGAGAGGAGATGAGGTCTAAGAGAACTTGGGTTGTGCAGGGACCCCTAGGTCACTTCAAAGACGCTGGCCTGAATGAGATGTGTTGCTAATGGGCGGTTTTGGTGTAGGCCAGATCTCCAATTTTGTTTTGAAAGGATTATTCAAGCTGCTGTGATGAGAAAGGGCTGGAGGAGGAGCAAGCCCAGTGAGGAGGCAACTGGGATTACACAGGTAAGAGATGATGGTGACATGGACCAGAGTGATGGAGAGGAGGCCAGGGTCTGGAGATGCCAAGGCAGAGCTAGAGGGATTTGCTAATGGATTTGCTATAGCGTATAAAGCTTGAAGGGTTCAGGGTGAGTCCAGGGGTGGACTGGACCACTGGCAGAGTGGTCTCTGTGGGCAGATGGGGGGAAAGGGAGAGATCCCAGGCACTTGAAGACATGATGAGCCACTGAGCCTCTGACATTCCTTCCTGTGGGCAGATACTGGCTAGCTCCTCACCAAGCCCCTTTCCCTTTCTCCTGGGCGTGCCATCAGACTGCTTTCCAGCCTCTTTTTGTGGTTAGGTGCAGACCTGTGAATGGGTTCTAGACAATAAATTGTAGGTGGAGGTGATGGACACTTTTTCCCCATCCGCAGCCCCCAGCCCATCCTCTGTGCTTTTTCCCTTTCTGCATATTTGATGCAGTTTCCATGGCGACATTGGGAGCCACATGTTGAAGATAGGGGAGCCACAAGATGGAAGCAGTCTAGACCTCTCAATCACCCCTTGGAGAAGGGACACCTGCTAATCAGAACCCTGCATTAGGCTTCACATGAGTGAGAAATAAATCTCGGTTGTGTTTGGAGCTCAGTATTTAATCATCTGTGAGTTTGCTTTTGCTTGCTGCTAGGGATCCTCGAACTAATACAATGTGCCTGGAGTTTACCCCAATTCTAGTCTTGCATTTTTAGCAAGGAAAACATTTCCTTTGAGAGAAAGGCAGCTTAAGCCAGAGCTTTGGTTTATGGAAGCCCTGCTATGGGCTCAATGTTTGTGCCCCACCACGTTAGCATGTGAAATCTAATCCCCCTTGTAATGACAATTGGAGGTGGGGCCTTTGGGAGATGATTGGGTCATGATGGTGATTAGGTGCCATGAGGCCTCATGAATGAGATTAATGCCCTTATAAAAGAGTTCCAAGGGAGCTTGTTTGTCCCATCCGTCGTGTGAGGTTACAGTAAAAAGACGGCTGTGGACGAACAAGGAAGCAGGCCCTCACCAGGCACCAAATCTGCTGGCACCCTTATCCTGGACTTCCCAGCCTCCAGAATTGTGAGAGATAAATTTCTGTTGTTTATAAGCCACCAAGTTTATGGTATTTTGTCATAACAGGCTGAAAAGACTAAGACAGCAAGAGTGGGCTTTGGCTTGGCAGCCTGGAACAGCTGTCCCTGGTGGGCAGAGCACATCTAGAATCAGGGGACAAATAGCAGGTCCCCTCCCTTGAAGCCCCAGCCACACTGGAGAGATGAGACTTCCTTAATGTGCGGACAGATTCCTAGAATTACCTGGTAAATATCCCTGTTAAGGCTTCAAGGGCAGTGGTTGTGGGTTTGCTTCGTGCTGGTTTAGGAGTCCTGCCCCATGGCCGGGGTGAGCCAGGAGCCATACCCATTCCTCCAGCTTCTCTGGCCACACAATCCAGCTTCTATTCCTTTCCCAGGTCCAGCCACATCAGAAATCCTTTAGGAGCTTTCTAGGTTGGGGATGGTCAACCTCAGAAAGTTTAGATTGTCTTGGAAGGACCTGGAGGCCTGTGATTTACATGAGTGAGAAATAAACCTCTGTTGTGCTTGGAGCCCTAAACATACAGTCAACACTTCTGCCCCACTCTTCGTATACACTCCAGAGTTTGTGGCAGATTGTGCTTTGCCAAGATGGGTGGCACAGTAGCTCCTGTCCCATGTGCTCTGCTGGAACCCTGCCACTTTCCATCAAGAGGTGGAAATTCCCTTCCCCTTGAATGTGGGTGGGCTTGTACATTAGTTTCCTAGGGCTCTGTAACAAATTAGCACAAACTGGGTGACAAAACAACAAAACTGTATTCTCTCACAGTTCTGGAGGCAGACATCCAAACTCAAGGTGTTGGTCGGGCCAAACTCCCTTTGAAGGCCCTAGGGGAGAGTCCTATCTAGCCTCTTCCTAGTTCCTGGTGCCTGGCAGCCATCCCTGGCGTTCCTTGTAGCTGCATCGATTCAATCTGTCTTCCTCTTTACATGGCCTTTGATATGGTTTGGCTCTGTGTCCCCGCCCAAATCCCCAGTGTTGGAAGAGGGGCCAGTGGGAGGCCACTGGATCCTGGAAGGGCATTTCCCACTTGGTGCCATTCTTGTGACACTGAGTGAGGTCTCGTGAGATCTGGTTGTTTTAAAAGTGTGCAGCACCTCCCCCGTCTCTCTCTCGGTCCTGCTCCAGCCATGAAGACTCCTGCTTCTGCTTTGCCTTCTGCCAGGAACAAAAGCTCCCTGAGGTCTCCCCAAAAGCAGATGCTGCCATGCTTCCTGTACAGCCTGCAGAACCACGAGCCAGTTAAACCTTTCTTTATAAATTACCCAGTCTCAGGTATTTTTTTTTATAGCAATGCAAGAATGTAGGAATGCAACCTTTGTTCCTGCCTCCTCTGTGATGCCTTTGTGTCTGAACCTCCCTCTCCTTATAAGGACACCAGCCATATTGGATTTAGGGTCCACCCTTGATATGGTTTGTCTCTGTGTCCTCACCCAAATCTCATCTCGAATGGTAATCCCCACGTGTCAGGGGTGGGGCCTGGTGGGAGGTGATTGGATCATGGGGACGGTTTCCCTCATGCTGTTCTTGTGATAGTGAGTGAGTTCTCATGGGAGCTGATGGTTTAAAAGTGTTTGGCAGTTCCTCCATTGCTCACACTCTCTCTCCTGCTGCCATGTAAGATGTGTCTTCCTTCCCCTTTGCCTTCTGCCATGATTGTAAGTTTCCTGAGTCTTCCCCAGCCATGTGGAACTGTGAGTCAATGAAATCTCTTTTGTTTATAAATTACCCAGTTTCAGGTAGCATCTTTATAGCAGTGCGAGAATGGACTAATACAGCCCTTCTCCAGTAAGACCTCACCTTAACTAAGCACGTCTATAATGGTGCTGTTTCCAAATAAGGTGGCATTCTGAGGTTCTGGGTGGACATGAATTTTGGGGGCAGTACTCAGCCGAGCATGGTGTGACTGTAACCAGTTGAGGAGGTGGAGGTGGTGCCACAGCATGGCTCTGTACACCTGCCATCTTGCTCGCTGGACCCCTTGGGTCACACCCTGTACTGCTGTACAAGCAGACTGACTGCCTGAGGGCCACCATGCCATGAGGAAGCCCACACTAAACCACATGGAGAGACCACCTGGAGAAACCTTAAGACTATGTGAAGAGAGAAATGCTGGGCCAGTCTCTGGGTGCTCCAGCCCCCACCGTTCAATCTCCATTCCCCCAGCTGAAAAACCAATGGCATGAAAGAGATACTGAGCTTGAACTGTCCAGCTAAGTCTTCTGGAATTCCTGACCCACAGAAACAGTGAGAGGTCATGCTATGGACTGAATTGTGTCTCCCTCCACAACCAACCCACCGCCCAAATTCACATGTTGAGGTTCTAAACCCAGTGCCTTAGAATATGGGTGTATTTGGAAACAGGGCCTTTAAGGAGGTAATTAAGGTCAAATGGGGCCATAAGTGTGGGTCCTAATCCAACAGGATTGATTTCCTTACAAGAAGAGGAAGAGACACTAGGAGTGTGCATGAGCAGGGAAGAAGCCACCAAGGACACAGCAAGAAGTCAGCGTCTGCAGCCAAGGAGAGAGGCCTCAGGAAAAACCAACCTGCTGGCACCTTGGTTGTGGACCTTCAGCCTCCAGAACCATAAGAAGATAAATGGCTGCCTTAACAAACTAATACCGATAATAGAATGACTGTTACTATTTTAAGCCATTATGTTTTGGAGATATTTGCTATGCAGCAATAGTAATGGATGCAAATGAACAGAGAGAGGGGGGTTATGAGGGGAAGCTTAGGGGTCTGGGCTTCACCTCCTCGCTCTGCCACTGACTTGCTGGGTGGCCTTGGCCTACTCATCTCCCTTTCTCTGGGCCTTGTTGTCCTCATCTGTAAAATGAACAGATCAAATGACTCCCAACAACCCTCATAGCTCCATGTTGTGCTAATTTTCTCTATGAGTTTTGAGAAGAGGTTAGTTCAACAACAGTAATTTCAGCCATGTTCCTGGAGACTTCTTGGATTTAAGAGATGTTTGCTGAGAATCTATGTAATCTAATAATAATAACACCTGCTGCTTAAGAAGCTCGTTCCCAATGTCAGATTCAAAGTGATTTACATACATTAAATTAAATTAAATTAAATTAAGTCTTCACAAGAACTCCACAGGGAAGGAGTTATTTTTATAGCTGAGACGCTGAGCAGAGAAAGTACAATGACTGGCTCAAGGTCACGGAGCTAGTGATGAGAGAGCCAGGATCCAAAACACAAGGCAATTGACTCCCAAGTCCACAGCCTTTCCACGTGGCCCTGTAAGACAACACTTAGAGCAAAGCGGGGTGGGTTACACCTGTCCCACCCCAATTGAAATACTCTGCCCACGAGGGCTTGTATCAGCTCCATCCTCACTGTAAAGTGCCCGCCCCTTCCCCTAACTCTCTCAGGTGGTGTGGTAGATAAGGCAACAGGCCACTGTCCAGCCATCTGTGAGAGGAGCCAGAGAATGAACTGTTTCTTATGTAAGAATGGATGGGGTATGTATGTCAAGGCCAAGTGAAGGGAGATTGAATCTGCCCTTTGAGGTCCTCGGAGGATCAGACCCAGAACAGATGGCAAACTGTTGTCACTCGATATGGAATTAGGCCAAGTCGAAGTTCAGGTTGAGAGGCTGCAGTTCAAGTTTCCATTCAGCTGTCAGGCAAATGAGCCCCCTTAATGAATGGCCTCCCCTGGCCACTGGGATCCCCTTTTCCTTTTTGAGAACAGCTTTTATGTCTGTTGCTCCTTTCTGATCACAGTGAGACAGTGCAGTTGGGTGATTTATGGTGATCTGGCTGCCCATTCAAAATGCTCCTTTGATCTGAGTGCCTGATGTTTGATGCAAAAGACAGTCCAGAGAGTGGAAGGGGCTGAGGCCTGGGCGCACATCTTGTCTCTACAACTTTGTACTGGTGTGATCTTGGGCAAATAAATCATTTAATGTTTCCGAGCCTCAATGTCCTCATCTGTGCATTAGGGGTAAAATACTGAACCCCAAGAGGGCTTATGATGATTCAATGAGATCATGCGACTGCATCCATATGGCAAGTGCCCATTTAATGATAATTCCTTTTCTATTTACTCCTTCCCTTCAGGCAGTGGTATGGTTTGACTGTGTCCCCACCCAAATCTCATCTTGAATTGTAGCTCCCATAATTTCCATGTGTCATGGGAGGGACCTGGTGGAAGGTAATTGAATCATGGGGGCGGGTCTTTCCCATGCTGTTCTCGTGATAGTGAATAAGTCTCACAAGGTCTGATGGTTTTACAAATGGGAGTTCCCCTGCACATGCTCTCTTACCTGCCACCATGTAAGATGTGACTTTGCTCCTCATTCCCCTTCCGCCATGATCGTGAGGCCTCCCCAACCATGTGGCACTGGGAGTCCATTAAACCTCTATTCTTTATAAATCACCCAGTCTTGGGTATGTCTTTATTAGCATCATGAGAACAGACTAATACAGGGAGTGACCTATTATTCCTGTATTTACTTGCTTCTTTGATGTATTTATTGAATGCCTGCTGTGTGCTGGGCCCTCATCTGGATGCCATGGCTACGGAGACACACTGGTGAATGAGACCACCAATTCTCCCTTTCTAGTGGGGAAGGCAGGCCATGCACAGGTGAACAAGTAAAGATAATTCTGTAAATGTTAAGTGTGGTACGGAAATGTAAAAGGGGGATGTTAGAGAGTGACTGGGTATGGAGGACCGCTTCACTGAAGCTCTTGCTCTCTATGCACAGCTGTGTTGGATGCCCTGCTGTGCAGGATACTTTCACAACAGAACCCTTCCTGGGTCTTCCTAGAACAGCTTTCCTGTTTTCACAGAAAGGGTTATTGCAGTTTCCTTAACCTTAGTCAGAAAGGCTCTTTATTCCCTTCTACACCTGTTCCAAATTTCAATTACACAAAATATCTTTAGCACAGAGTTCAACCAGATTCCTTAGGAGGAGGAAAAAAAGATGGTACTTTAAGTATTCATAATGTGTTTGCATTATGGAATAATTATACGTAATTGCTCTGCCTCATAAATAGTATAAAACATTTACCAGTCGACAGTGGGAGCAACCATGAACTTACCTTCTCCCACGGAGGATTCGCTGGTGGGAACAGGCCATGACATCTGCAATCTTTTCAACTCGTCATGTACCTTTGTCTGTTTCCACAGACAAGTACAACTAGTGGACATTTCTCAGCCTGTGCAAATTACGCCAGCTTATTGGTTTACGTTTTATTCCCTCATTCTCTTTCTTACTTGCCACCCATGAATTAAACACTCCCGAGGTGCCAGAGACTGAAGATACAGAGCCTGTTAATACAGTTACCCTCTGCTGATGGCTCACTGTGTGCTGGCACTGTCCTGGGCATTTCACGTGCATCTTCCCATTTAATTCTCACAGTCACCGTAGGGGATAGGTACCATGATTTTATTCTCAGTTTGCAGAAGAAGGAACTGAGGCTTGTCGGGTTTTTAAAAAATTGCGTAAGGCCACAGAGCTAGCAAAGAACAAAGCTGGAGATTCGAACCCAGGCAGCATGGCCAAGGGCTGGCGCCCTTGCCGAGACAACCCAACAAATGTCACCCCCAATTTCTCTTTATTCCCCTCTTCAGCTCCCCAAGCCACAGGTGGTTGACTGACTTCTGAAAAGATCTGTGCCCTGTAGTCACTTAGATGTGAGAAAGAGCAGGATCAACATTTGTTAGTTGTTCGAGTTTTATGAGTTGAATTATGTCCCCCAAATACCTCAGAATGTGCCTTTATTTGGAGATTGGGTTTTTACAGAGGCAGTCATGTTGAAATGAGGTTATTAGAGGGGCCTCTAATCCAGTATGGCTGGTATCCTGGTAAAAAGGGGAAATCTGGGCTTGGACACACAGAGGGAGGAGGATGTGAAGATAAGAAGAGAATTTAGTCATTTACTAAGCCAAGGAACACCTGAGACTACCAGAAACTAGGAGAGCAGAGTGGAAGATTCTTCCTCAAATTACTCAAAAGGAACCAACCCTGCCGACACCTTGATTTTAGACATCTGGGCTCCAGAACTGCGAGGCAATGCATTTTGGTTGCTTAAGCTGCTCCGCCTGTGGTGCTGTGTGCCGGCAGCCCTGGCAGACTCATACATACAGGAGAGTGCCCTTTCTTAATCTCACCCCAGGTAGATGTGTCTTCCCCGCGGTGGCGCCACTCTGAGCAGTCTAAGGTCACCAGACACCCACCACGGCCCTCCGCAGATGGCTGTGCAGGGTCCAACTACTCACTCAGTGGTAACACGCCTAGCTCACTTTCCTCTGTGGCCCATGTAAGACACACTCCTCCCTTTGCCTGAATAACTACCTACTCTCCCTGCAACCAAGCCCTTCTTCTCCTCCTTACCTTCTGCCCTCAGTCACCTCCCCCCAGAGGCTCAGGCTCTGTCTACACTGGTCCTCTCCCCCAGGGGCTCAGGCTGTGTCCACACTGGTCCCCTCTCCCAGGGGCTCAGGCTGTGTCCATACCGGTCCTCTTCCCTCAGAGTCTCAGGCTGTGTCCACACCGGTCCCCTCCCCGCAGGACTCAGGCTGTGTCCACACCGGTCCCCT
>NC_045439.1:9465205-9499060 GCF_002776525.5 Piliocolobus tephrosceles | reverse complement strand
ACCGGTCCTCTTCCCTCAGAGTCTCAGGCTGTGTCCATACCGGTCCTCTTCCCTCAGAGGCTCAGGCTGTGTCCACACTGTCCCCTCCCCCAGAGGCTCAGGCTGTGTCCACACTGTCCCCTCCCCCACAGGGCTCAGGCTCTGTCCAAGCTCTCCCCAGCCAGCTCTGGTCATCTGTACTCTAGGGTGTTATGTATCCTGGTTTGTAATCATTTTCTTTATCCTTCTTGCTCTACGTGGTGTCTTCAACAGGAACTGCGGACAGAGTGACTCTGTCATGCTCACTGCTCTTTCCCAGTGCCCAGGACATAGTCCGCATTAGCCTCCTGCCCCTGGAATCTCTGGATTGGGCTCTCTGTGATCACTTTGGGGTCTCAGCGGCCAGACCAAGGACTCACAGTCCCTACCGTAACACAATTGAAGTCTGCAACCAGGCCGGGGGTGGTGGCTCACGCCTGTAATCCCAGCACTTTGGGAGACTGAGGCGGGTGGATCACCTGACGTCAGGAGTTTGAGACCAGCCTGGCCAACGTGGTGAAACCCCATCTCTACTAAAAATACAAAGATTAGCTGGGTGTCGTGGCGGGCGCCTGTAATCCCAGCTACTTGGGAGGCTGAGGCAGGAGAATCGCTTGAACTCAGGAGTCGAAGGTGGCAGTGAGCCGAAATCACGCCACTGCACTCCAACCTGAGCAACAAGAGCAAGACTCCATCTTAAAAAAAAAACATAAATAAAAGAAATCTGTAACCTCTGAAGGCTCACTTGCTGCTGAGGTGAGGAATGGCAGCCTGGGGCCACCATGATTTTAATGTCTGAAGCCTCCCTGGAGCTGTCGGATGACCTCCTGGGGAGGGCTGGTGCAGGGAGGGGGCCTGACAGAAGGAGCTGGGCTGGCTGGAGACACATTTGCATGAGAACTAGACTTCAGTGGAGAGGAGCAGGGGGAGCAGTTGGTCAATTGGAGGTCTGGGATTTGTCTTTAGCAAATTTTCTGTGATTTCCCCAAACACTTGAAATTAATTAGTGGGCTGGAGCCTCCATGAACCTCTCTCTCTGCTGGAATCTCACCCCTGCCAGGGCTGAGCTTGGCACAGGATTCCGCACACTGCCCTGGATGTTCTGTGCATCGGCTTTGTCCCCACTGCACCACTGCTTGGGTGTGAGAGCCTCACATGCAAGTCTTCATGCATTTGTGCACCTGCCCAAGTATCGAGGCTGGGCCCGTGGATTCTGGGGCTCCTACGGGGGTCAGAGGGCAAGGCCATGCCTCCTTGGGAGCAGCTAGTCTCACTGTCAGTTGTCCCACAGAGAGGCCCACCCTTAGACAGGAAATTCAGGCTGGGAAGGGGCTTTCTCTCTCTGGGTCTCATGGGATGTGGGACCTGGACTTGGAGGTGGCTCCCATGGTGTGGTTTGAGTGGCCCCTGGGCTGGAAAGTGGGAGCAGCGTTCAGCAGGGTCTGTGGCCTCTGGGTCCCCCTATCCAGAAGCAGAATGTCCTGTCTGCTTTGTCAGGCTTGAGGTTTCCCTGATGAATGGAAAGATATGCAAGCCTGGTCTTGGCTGTGTCAGAGAGAATCAGGGCAGGGGCTCCTCCCTGAGGCCAGAGGGCAGTGTTAGCAGCCACTACCATGGGGGAAAGGCTCTTCCTGGAGGAAAGTGGCCTCCTTAGGGCTATTGGCAGCCACCCCTGTGACGGAGTGGCTTTATAGGAGGCCCAGCGAGGCAGGAGACTGGAACTTCTCAGTAACACCAGCACACTCATGGGGTGTGTGTGTAAGTTTCTCCATGGGTGTGCGGGGGGCTCAAAGTCAGTATTAGTAAAGGTTTTTACAAAATAATTTTATATTTTTTTTGAATAGGTTATGCATTTATTTTTAAAAATAGGTCAAAGTTCAACATTTAAAAGATAGGAAAGGCCTGAGTGATGTCTCACACGTGTAATCCTAGCACTTTGGGAGGTAGACGGGGAGGATCACTTGAGCCCAGGAGTTTGAAACCGGCCTGGGCAAGATGGTGAGATGCCATCTCTATAAAAAAATTAAAAAAAAAATTACCGCATTAAAAAAAAAAATTAGACAAGCGCGGTGGTGCCTGCCTGTAGTCTCAGCTACTCAGGAGGCTGAGGTGGGAGGATTGCTCAAGCATAGGAGGTTGAGGCTGCAGTGAGCCATGTCCATACCACTGCACTTCAGCCTGGGTAACAAAGTGAGATCATGTCTCAAAAAAAGTAAATAAATAGGTCGGGCACGGTGGCTCATGCTTGAAATCCCAGCACTTTGGGAGGGTGAGGTGGGTGGATCACCTGAGGTCAGGAGTTTGAGACCAGCCTGGCCAACACAGTGAAATCCCGTCTCTACTAAAAATACAAAAAAATTAGCCAGGCGTGGTGGTGGGCACCTGTAAACCCAGCAACTTGGGAGACTGAGGCAGGTGAATTGCTTGAACCTGAGAGGCAGACGTGGCAGTGAGCTGAGATCACACCACTGCACTCCAGCCTGGACAACAGAGCAAGACTCCGTCTCAAAAAAACAAAAACAAACGAACAAAAAAAAAACACCACAAAACCATTTACAACTGCTTCAGAAAAAAGTGAAATACTTAGGTATGCACTTAACAAACTAAGTACAGGATTGGTATATTGAAACTCAAAGACCTAAACAACAACAACAACAATTGCACCACTGCACTCCAGCCTGGGAGACAGCAAGACTCCGTCTCAAAAAAAAAAAAAAAAAAAAAAAGGAAAAAAGAAAATTAGCCAGGCGTGGTGGCACATACCTGTTATCTCAGCTACTTAGGAGGCTGAGGCAGGAGAATTGAGCCCAGGAGGTGGAGGTCGCAGTGAGCCAAGATTGTGCCATTGCACTTCAGCCTGGGTAACAGAGCGAGACCCCATCTCAAAAAATAAATAAATAAATAAATAAAATAAATAAATAGATAGAAAGAATAGCAGTGAAATTTGTCCTATTCACTCCAGTGCCTCAGCCATTCCTCCTCTGCCTAAAGACAACCAATGTCACCAGCTGCCTGTGTGTCCTATCAGAGACATTTCACAAATATTCAAAATTCAATATTCACAAATATTCAATCACAAATATATCCCCTTCTGCCCAATGGTAGTATTCTGTGCATTCTGTTCTGTGTAATAATTTCTTCATTTTATGTTTTGAAATTGTTTCATGTTGATACATTCTCTTTTGAAATATATCAATGCCTTCTCTTTGTGATTAAAATGTATTCTATGATAGATGTGATATAATTAATAAGTTCCCTTTGATAGACATTTAGGCTGTTTCTAATCTTTTGCCATTGTACAGTGGGCATTTAATGGAAGAGTGACCTTATTTTGTTGTCCCAGGTTGGGGCAGCTTGGATATGCTATTTATATCTAAGACAGAGACAGGAAAACTCACTCAATATTCCATTCATCTTCCCACATTTCTCAGCTTCCTTGCAGGTAGGTTGGATCCTGTGGTCAATTCTAGCCCATGGACTGTGAGAAGAAATGATATCTGAGACTTCTGGGCAGGGGTAGTGGAAAGCCCATGTGAGATTCTCTAATCTCTCTTCCTCTACCATGGCAACTAAAGAGGCAGAATCTTCCAGATGGTGAAACTGTTCAGTGCTGAAGCATCTGTCAGCCTGGATCCCTGAGGGACGCTATGGAGCAGAGTCTCCTGCAGATTCACACAGGACATTGTGATGTTTAGCAGGAGCAAAAGTAAACTCCATTGTGTTAAGTCACTAGATATTTAGGTTGCTTACTTCAACTGGTCTATCTAGGCCAGTCAGAAGCAATACATAGATATTTGTGACTTGAATTTAATAAGTGACTTTTAAATGAGTAGTTTATTAAGAAATTTCCTGGAGAGACTCCATGAAACTTGTGGAGGTGCAGAGGCAGACAGGAATTCTTAGAAGAGCCACCTTGGATATCTTCATCTTTCCTCTCACCCCAGATGGTGTGTGATCCCTAAATTACCTCTCATCATTGGACCTCTTGTTCCCAGCATGTTCACTGAGAGCACCTTGGCTCTCTGCGTCTCACGTCTCCTCTTCACCCTCCTTTTGATCACAGTTAAGCTCTTGGGAGCCCTTGCAAAGATCAATTATTTAGAACCAAAATCACAGGAAGATGCATATGATAGGGAAAACCTAGAAATAATGTAAATGCCTGACCATAAGAGATAGATTCAGTAATTTATGACATATTCATAAATTGAAACAGCCTTTAAATGATGTGGAAAAAAAAAGGATAAATGAAAATGTCCATGATATTTTTATTGAGAAAAGAAGCAGATTACAAACTAGTGTTTAAAACTTAAAAGATGTAGATTTGCACATAAAAAACATGTGCTTTAGAAATGTGTAAATGTTGCCCCTTGAGTCTGCTCCAATTTTGCTAAAATAAAGTCTTTGATTTCAGAGTTCTCTCTTCTACCCTTGAAGCTTGAATTCCTATCAATGTGCTGAGGGCTCCCAAATCTAGATTCCTTCTCAAGATTTCAGCGTTTTCCAAATGGTCAGTTTATCACTGGCTTCTAAAACCTGCTCTTTGTGTTGCTGTCATAGTCAGTAGTTCTGCTATTCTACCAGAAACTTGGGAATCATTTAGGATTTCTCTCTCCACATTACAAATCCAGCTAGTTAACAAATTTCTGTTGATTATTGCTTTCTAACATCCCTTAAACCTGTTTACTTCTCCTGATCTCTTTCAGCACTTTCTCTTGGGCTGTATTATTTCAAAGGTGGGAGTTTGCAGCAGACGCCTCTCTCATCACTTGCTTCCATTATCTCATCACCTTGCTTCCTCTTTGCTTGCACACACTGAAGCCAGAGCAATCTTTCTACCATGCAGACAGACCTGGCCATGTCGTTCCCAACTTCTTGTTCCATCCATCCAATTCCCCCATACATCCCCCTATCCATCCACCCATAACATCCAACTATTTATCCACCTATACATCCATCTATTCATCCCCCAATCTATCTACCCACCCATTCGCTATCCATCTACATAGCCATCCATTTATCCATCCATCCATCCATCCATCCATCCATCCATCCATCCATTACCCTTACCATCCACCTATCCATCTAACTATCCCTCCATCTGTCCATCCACCTATCCAACCAACTATCCCTCCACCCATCCATCCATCTACCCATCCTCCCACCCATGTATCCATCCATCCATCCATCCGTCCATCCATCCATCCATCCATCCATCTATCCATCCATCCATCCATCCATCCATCCATCCATCCATCCATCCATCCACCCATCCATCCATTCATCCATCCATCCATCCCCCTATCCATCCACCCATCCATCCAACTATCCCTTCACCTGTTCATCTATAATTCCCCCATCCATTGTCCTATCCATCCCCCATCCATCTACCTAACCATCCTTCATCCATCTACCTATCTATTCCCCATCCATCTACCTATCCATTCACCCATCCATTCAGCTATCCCTTCCCCCATCCGTCTACCTATCCGTCCATTCATTCATCCAGCTATCCATCTATCCAATAAAATCCAACAGCACTCCATTATGCATCCAGGTGACTTGGGTATAAAAATATTTTTCTTCACTGGGACAAGCAACAATTCCAGAGGTCCCACACAGGAAATTAAAGACAACAAAATGAAACAAAGCAAAGCACAGCAAAACAGAACAATAGGTGATTCTATCTTCCTTTCTGAATGCTGCCTATTTTGTGGCCTTGAGTTAATTTTTCATGATGGTATATCTCACCTGCCTCTACACCCTCCTCCCAGTTGCTGGCTCTTTGCTTGGGGTGAAAATGCCATTATTTTCACTAGAGACCAATGAGAAACTCACTTTTGGGGTGCCTTTGTGAAATGTCTCTGTGACAGCCTCCGCTTAGCAAATGGGACCATCTCTCAAAGTGCTCATGGAAATATTTGTACAAACACACAGAGAAACAATTATTTCATTCTGGAGTTTGTGTTTCCTTGATCTTGATGAAGTTAAAGGAAGAAAGGATGAAGCAAATCATGAAGATGTAAGATGAGGTCAGGAAGAAAAGCTTTATTTTATTTTAAGCCCTCAAGAAGAAATTTACAAACATTTGGATTTCTTTTTTTCTTTTCTGTTTTTGTTTCTTTACCAGAATAGGCCTTTGTCCATGTGTTGTTCACTTAGGAGCTTATTTATTATTTATTTATTTGAATGATGGAAACTCCCGTCCAAGGAGGCGCGGGGCCCTAATGAGAAGTCGCAGCATCCGCAGCGCTTCCAGCATTCCGCCCTCAGCCCCGCGCGTCCTGAGGCTTACTAGCATGCATATGCCTCATTACGGACACATGCCCTGTCATGTGTTATTCCTCACTTAGTGACAATTTGTCACTGTCACCCTTGACATGTCATTCCTCGGCAGACGGATTTGACTCTGGTGCCAAGTCTGACACTTGGATGAGAGGCAGTTGTAATCTGAATTGAAATAACGGGTCGAGAGTGGCTAATTTCACTCTGACATAATTCTAATACCACGTAAAGAGAGAGAAGTGCAGTATTTAAAGGGGAGTTTTTTTTTTTAAAGAAAGCTTTGACTGCCCCCTCCCCTTGCTCTGAGTCTGAGTATTCAATTATTCTTTAGCATAATGCTTTTATTTTTGAAGGATTAAGTCTTGGATTTTAATAACATGCATTTTCAATTAAGTGCACTAAGATCCATGGATATAACTATTACTTAAACTATAAGTAATGGTTGCATGTAAAAATTAGGAAACATTGTGCTTTAGATAAATTACATTCAAATTAGTTCTTATTATAAATGGGATAGAAAATGGATTTTTTAGCCCTGGCTGGCCAAAGAGCCAACATTTGTATCTACTTCATTTGTTTAAATATATTTCAAGCCAGATTGAAATCCATACGGCCTGACATTAATTGAGTGCTGCCACATCAACGTATTCAAGTTTCATAAACCACTGAAGAGTGAGTTTTACTGGCTTGAATTAGAAATATTCAAACCCTCTTATGCTAAAATGGTATTGTTTATGTAGCAATTCTTTAAGCCATCATTAAGTAGTATAACTCTTAATAAAATGCATTTAAACAGACCATATGCAGAGTACGGCTGTGTTTTTAAGAAACTGCATTTTTTTTTTTTCACTAAATAGATGATTACATCTTTTTTCTTGTGGGGAGAGATTCTTTTGTACAATATTTTTCAGTAAATACTGCTTTTCTTTTACAAAGAGATGAGACAGATGCAAGATTACTGTCGATTTTTCCTCTCTTCTCTCCACCCCCCTTCTTTTTTGGGAGGTGGGAGGAGACAAAGGGGGGACCATTTCAATATTTGTCCTGGGAAAGAGGGTAGTAGTGGGCAAATGTGTGGGCAATTCCTTGCAAGGAGTCACCATGGTACTTGGTTTTATTTTAATGAAGCCAGAATCAATGTGCTCAATTCCAGTGAGAACTACAAACAGTGTGTCATTCAGAATTCCTGGGTTATGACCGAGATGTTCTCTCCTATAGGTGGGCCTCAGGAGAGATGTGGAGTCCTCATCACGGGGTTGCCTGGTGATTATGGAATAAGCGGGGGACTTACAGAGACTCAGCATTCAGGGGAACCAGGCCACCACATCCCAGACGTGAGTACCTGTGCAAAATTCATTCATTCCTCCGTCTTGGACGTGTTTACTGAGCACCTGCGACGTGCCAGGCACTAGGGGTGCTGCAGCGGAAGAGCTAAGCATTGACGGGTGTTTGTTTGTTTGTTTGTTTGTTTGTTTTTTGAGGCAGAGTTTCTCTCTTGTTGCCTAGGCTGGAGTGCAATGGCACGATCTCAGCTCACTGCAACCTCTGCCTCCCAGGTACAAGCGATTCTCCTGTCTCAGCCTCCTAAGTAGCTCGGATTACAAGCATGCGCCACCATGCCTGGCTAATGTTTTTGTATTTAGCAGAGACGGGGTTTCACCATGTTAGTCAGGCCGATCAAGAACTCCTGACCTCAGGTGATCCACCCGCTTCAGCCTCCCAAAGTGTTGGGATAACAGGAGTGCACCACCGCCTGGGTGGTGGGTGCACCCAGATAGGTTTGATGGTTTTTGACAGGGATGCAGCTGGAGAAGGGTGCTGGGGAAATGCAGGCACGATGGGGGCTTGTCCAAGTGGGAGGGAAGGATGGCCTTCCCAGAACACCACATCTAGGCAGAGGCTAAAACCACAGGGAGGAGCAGACAAGTGGTTTGAAAGCAGCGGTCAGGGCCGAGCATTGTCTGGGGGACGCTGGAACAGTGGGAGAGCTGGTGTTCAGAGTGCACAGGGAAGTGGAGGAACTTGACGAAGTCAGGGGCCCAAACGTTCAGGTGAAGTCCCTCCGCATCCACTGACTGCTAGGCTATGACGGCTTTGCCTCAGCCTCTGCTTGACTATGCATCACTGAGCTTGAGCCACCTTCTACAAAAACGCAGCTTTGAGTGTCACTGCTATATAATCATCCCTGTTGAATGTTGTGTGTTGGGCTTCTGTAAGGAGGCAGTGTCTCTGGAAGAGGTTGGAATCACCTGCATAGAAAAGACCTTCTGAGAGCCGAGGAAACTCTCTCTGGCATGCTGAGTGCCATGGTCCTGGTTAGAGTTCAGTCCCATTAGCTTACCTTTCTTTCTTTATTACTCACTCATTCATGCATTCAATACATGGTTTGTGTCAGTGCTGCGCCATGCTCTGGACAAACTGGCAAAACTCATCTCTATCTCAGCCCTCCTGGAGGTTATGGCTTAGTAGGGATGGGGGACAGGATCATGAGAAATGCAGGTGCCATGGGCACAGACTCCTGCAGGAACTGGCATGAAGACATGGCCTGAGGATGGACAGGAGCCACCACACAAGGTGGGATGAGAGCTGGGCAGAAGACGGAGGGCATCTGCCAGGTTCTGGAAAGGAAAGAGACCCCAGCAGTCTAGGATCTGGAAGATGGGGTTCCAACCTGAGCTTCAATAGGTGACGACTTAGGTCTGGGATGAGTCAGCTGATGCCGAGGCATCAGTTTCCTTACCTGTAAATGTTGACAGTAATCATGGTGAGCACTGAATGGGATGACACTCATGAAAGTCTGGGACCTGGCAGGGCTCAACAAGGGTCAGGTGAATCTGAATCTAGCACTGTTTCCTGCGTATTTAAAGTAAGACATCTGTAATCCCAGCACTTTGGGTGGCCGAGGCAGGCGGATTACTTGAGGTCAGAATTCGAGACCAGACTGGCCAACATGGCAAAATCCTGTCTCTACTAAAAATACAAAAATTAGCTGGGCATGGTGGTGCACATCTGTAATCCTAGCTACTGGGGAGGCTGAGGCAAGAGAATTACTTGAACCCAGGAGGTGGAGGTTGCAGTGAGCCAAGATCATGCCACTACACTCCAGACTGGGTAACAGAGCAAGACTCTGTCTCAAAAGCAAAAAAAAAAAAAAAAAAAAAAAAAAAGAAAGACATGCAGTTGCATGATAGAGCAATGCCTATTGACTATCAGTATTACCCGTGGCTGCTACTCTCAGCAGCCCTAAGCCACATGTCATTATCCCCATTCGATGGGTGAGGAAACTGAGGTTCAGGGAGGGGAGGCACCTTGCTCCTGGACACCTCAGCTGGGGAGGAGGGCAGTGGGGATCATTCTCAGGAATCTCTGACTTCCATAGGCTCTTGCTCTGTGTATCCTCAGGAGCTTATGGTGTGCCCCAGACGTGCTTAACTGGGGGCCATTCTGCTGGCAATGTCTGGAGAAATGTTTAGTTGTTACAATGCACAGAAAGTCTCTTCACAACAAACAACTAACAGACCCCGAACATTGGTAGTACCAAGGTTGGAAAACCCTGGTCTAGCTGGGAAAGACACCCAAACAAATAATTTCAGGTCTCTGCAATGAATGCCGTGTTTGTGGTCAACATAGGCTGTTACGGGAACAGAGTGAGGGAACTTCAATAAGAGCCATGGGGGTGCGTGGAGGTCCCAACCCGAGTTTTCCTCAAGGGAATAAATCTGCAGTCAGGCCTGGAGGACAGAAAGCAGTGAGCAGAAGGACTTTTGGGAAGGGGGTGCAGCTGCAGTAGGGCTCAGGGTGCAAAACAACAAAGGCACATGGATCGTAACTATAACCCATAGCAACTGGGTATTTCTAGGGATCAAGTCTGAGGAGGCACATGCCGGAGGAAGGTGAGAATGGAGAGGCAGATTGAGGTCTTATATTACACCCTAAGAAGCTTGGATTTTACTCAGAGGGTAATAGGGAGCCATTGAAGGGTTGTGAGCAGGGAGGGGCCATTGGCAATCAGATTTACATTTTACGTAGAATAGGAGGTGTTGCAAATCTCAGCAGGCTATAGTCAAGGTGGAACAAGGAGGTTCTGGAGAAGAAGAAATCCTTGTCCCATTCCAGCCGGGAAGAGCATGTTTGTCTGCCTCCCCCTTGGGCATCTTGGGGACTGACCTTTCTGGCTGACCCCACTTTTATCATAGACACATTTTCCAGGCAGCTGCTTGAAGTCTCTGGTCCTCTGAGCCTCACTCACTGGGGTCATCATCAGTCTCCTAATGAGTAGAAATGGAAGTGTGGCATGTTGAGGATAAAAATTGATTCTTGGCCACCAAGGGGCTCAGCACCCACTGCTCAGATGGTGGCCACACTGGCCTTCTTCAGGGTGGGAGAGCAATTGCATCATACCAATTTAGGTCTTTTTCCAGGGGCCGGCCTGGGAGTCATTTTGCCACTCTGGTTTTTAAGCCCGGGGTTAATTGGGGACTGCTGTGTGTTGAACAGGGAGCCTCTGAGATGAAGCGTGTGTGCTCTCTGTTGTTCAATAGTCCATTAGGCAGGGACTTTAGAGTCGAAATGGTCACACGAATCTCCGGAGAGAAAACTCATTAATGGGACAGTAAGTTCCAATTAGTGGCGTGGCCCAAAAGGACCAAGGTGCAAAAAAACTCGGTCCTCAGCTCCTCTCCCAGAGGGGCTCCATTATCCAGCTGCCTGCTCTGTGCCTCACAAACACGGTCACAAACAACACAAATATTTGCTCAGAAAATCCATCTTTGTCATCCACATTGTCAACTGGAAGGCAAAAAACCCTTCCAACCATTGAGAGAAAATAAAAAAGGCCACTGGCTTTCACGAAGCAATTTCCTCTGTCGGCAAGGAAAGAAAAAGCCATTTAGGTGTGGCCCAGAAGCGGGGAACGAACTCTCTGTGTGAGCGTGTGAAGCTGCGGGATTCCAGTTTTTGAATAAAGTACCTCATCTAAAGTGTCCACTCTTCAGCGACTGCCGCTCTTTGTTCTGCTTGGGCACCCCGAGGAAGCCCCCATGGGAAGGCTCTGTGACTCCATTCCCCGTGAGCGGCTACAACAGAGAGGCGACATGGAGCGTGTTTGCCTTGGCCAAGGATGAAGATATTTCTCCTTGGGTGGTGGAGCATGGGCTTTAACTTCAGAAAGACCCGATTTCTAGCTTTCCCCGTAGCACTGATGAATCAATTAACTGTTCCGAGTCTCCATGTGGCTATCTTCAGAATAAGGACACTGATGCAGTAAAGTTCTTGGTATATTTGCAGGTGTTGATACACACTGGCCCCCCAAGAGTGTGCTGTGGTGAAGGCGATGTGTAAACTGATGTTTTTCATTCGTTTTCTCATTCATTCCATTGTCCCAAGAGCCTGCGGTGTAGGCAGGGTAAGTGTTTTTTTTTTCTCATTTTAGAGATGATGGAAGTGAGGCCCAGCAGTGGCCGCTGGTTTACTGAAACCTTGACCTTCAGCCTTCTTTTCATGACATCGCAAGGCCACCATGGTGGCTTTTGCCAGGCTCTGCAGCCCACATTGATTCTGATGCAATGTGGGCTCCTAAGGGAATCCATCAACCCTCATAGCTGTGATGGGTTTTAGGAGGCCTGCTTTCTGGAAAGTTCCAAGTAGAGAGAGAAATAGAACCCAAATGAGAGATGCTGAACTGAACAAAACTGCATGTGATGCAGGGTTAAGGGCAGAGGCTTTGGGCTCAGACGGACGGGGTGTGGGTCCTGTACCCACTTCCTGGGCTGTTATGGGTCTTCTGAGTCTCAGTGGCCTTGTCAGTACCATGGGGACAGCAGGACTTACCCCGTTGGGCTGCTGAGAGGTCTAAACAAGCTCACACTCCACAAAGGGGACACAGGAAGGAGCTGAAATGGCCCCTGTTGTTCCTTTTCTGTTTGTTTGCAAAGAGTGGCTCAGAGGATCAGACACTGGGAGTCCCTTCCTCAGGGAGGTCCCTTTCATCCACACTAGGCCACCTCCCAGCTTCCTTCTCCCTCGTCACCCTATTCATTTCCTTCAGAGCATTCATCACAATCCACATTTTCCTTGATTATTTACTTATTCACTACACACTTTGGTCTCCCCCCACTGGACTGTAAACTCTGTGAGGACAGAGGCTTTGTATGTTTGGTTTTCTGCTGAGCCCCCAAAGCTTAAACCACTGTTTGTCCCTAGCACCTGCTCAATGACTGGTTGACTGCACCAATGAGCTGGCATTCTTGCCCACATGTTCTTCCAGGCTAATCAAGCTGATCTCTGCTTTCTTTCCATAGCCAGTGGCCACACCCTCTAGGCAGCCCTTCTCCCATCTCCTCCTCAGCAGAAGGGCCTGCTGATGCTGACCAGATTCCAGAATTGGGAAGCCTGGGTTCAAATCCCAGCTCTGCTGTGTGGCATCCTCTGTAAGCCTCTTTCTCCCTGTTTTTCAAACTAGGAGGCTAGACTTTCTGATCCCTAAGGTCTCATCCTAGGCCTGACCATCTGTTCTACTAGAGAACATTTGGGTGTAGGTTAAAACTGGGCAACATGTTAAAATCCATTTTCTCACGTTCAAAGGGCAGAGGTCTCTCAGCTGCAAATCTGACAAATTCTGAGACAAGAAATTAGGGGCTGTGTACTCCCTGGAGCAAATGCCTGTTTCAGTGGGTGCGTGTGCTTCTTGTGCATTAGATGCTATGATAAAGCCATTTCTTTGCATATTTTAACTTGACTGTCTCTGTCGCACAGCCATGATAATGGACAGTGAATATTACCATGACATTCTGAAATTATGTTTAGCGATGCAGCAGAAAAAGAAAATTAATTTCATTCATTGACAAGCTTGTCAATTTACTCATATTGACTTTTTGATGCCTCTACCACAGATGGCAAAGTTCATATACTATAAAATACATCATTATTAATATTGTCTTGACTCATCCTAAGTCTTTGGGAGCTGAGAGATAGGGGGCTATTCCTTCAAATCAGATAAGTATTAAAGAATATATGATCGTGTGTGTTCATATTTATGTTTTATATTAAAAACACCAACGGCATCTTGAATAAGTCATCTTTGACTGGCTTCATTCCCCCACATCCAATCAGTTGTTAGTCCTGCCAATTCTATTCCATCATATTTTTCAGTTCCATCCCCCTCTTTCTATCACTGCTACCTCTGCCCTGGTTTAGGCTGTCATTACTCAATGACCGGATGATTCCAACAGTTTCCCAGGAGGGCTTCTTGCCTCCAGTGTCTCTCCTTCTCCAATCTATCTTTCATCTCACCTTCATGGCAGTGATGGCGCCACTTTTCCACTCTAAAGCCTTCTGTGGCTCCCTTCAGATGAAAGTTCATCATCCAAGGGCCACTGTGGTCTGTCCTTTGCCTATAACCTCATCCTCCCTCCCCATTTGGAACGTGTGGGTCCACCCAGAGCTCTGCTTCTGCACCTGAATCTTGTTCAGGAACTGGTTAAAGAGAGATTCCTGTGTTCCTTTGTAGCTCCTCATTCCAGGAGGGCCTGGGAAAAGGGTGAAGGGTGGAGGCTTTGGGCTCAGACGGACGGGGTGTGGGTCCTGTACCCACTTCCTGGGCTGTTATGGGTCTTCTGAGCCTCAGTGGCCTTGTCAGTACCATGGGGACAGCAGATTCTGTAATGGTGGAACTGTGACTCTAATCTAAGCCTCAATTAAACTGGTTGTTTCTGTTTTTTTTTTTTTTTTTTCCTTCTTCTTTTTTTAATTTTTTTTAAAGGGAATTTCTGAACAGCCAATGTTAGAAATTCAGCCAATGTGTTGAAAATCTGATCTGGTCAAACCCAACCAGTCCTTGCCTCTCATCCATTCCTTCAGCCCTGCCAGTGCCACTGCCAGCCCTACCAGTGCCAGTGCCACTACCCCTCTGGCCCATCTCTCCATGTCCCAGCTGAAATACCCCCTCTACCATAAGAGGCTCTGACCAGCCCAGCTAAAAGAGGACCTCTTCCTTCTCTGAGCTCCCACAACCCTTACAATCTTATTGGATTACACTTTTCATTATTACCAGGATTCCCCTGGCTTCCATTAACTCGGGGGGTCCTCAACTCCTGGGCCATGGACTGGTACTGGTGGATGCCCTGTTAAGAATTGGGCTGCACAGCAGGAAGTGAGCGGCAGGGGATTAACGCCTGAGCTTCGCTTCCTGTCAGATCAGCGGCGGCAGAAGATTCTCATAGGAGCTGGCCAGGTGCGGTGGCTCATGCCTGGACCCCAGCACTTTGCAAGGCTGAGGTGGGCGGATCACAAGGTCAGGGATTTGAGACCAGCCTGGCCAACATAGTGAAACTCCATCCCTACTAAAAATACAAAAAATTAGCCAGGTCCGGTGGCAGGTGCCTGTAATCCCAGCTACTAGAGAGGCTGAGGCAGGAGAATCGCTTGAACCTGGGAGGCAGAGGTTCTAGTAAGCCAAGATCACATCATTGCACTCCAGCCTGAGTGACAGTGCGAGACTCGGTCTCAAAAAAAGAAAAGAAAAAAAAATTCTCCTAGGAGCACAAACCCTATTGTAAACAGTGCATGTGAGGGATCTAGGTTGCGTGCTCCTTATAAGAATCTAACTAATGCCTGATAATTTGAGGTGGAATAGTTTCATCCTGAAACCATCCCCTCCACCGCCGCCTCACTGGTCCATGGAAAAATTGTCTTGCATGAAACTGTTCCCTGGAGCCAAAAAGGCTGGGCATCACTCTATTCACGAAACATAAGTGGATCTTCCATCTTTCTGCTGTTTCTTCTGATTTTCATATCTGTGGCAGAATGGCTAGGACATTTTGTGTTTCTCCTGTTAATAACAATTCACATTCTTTTGGAACTTTATAGTATTTTCACAATATTTTCCATTGTCTTTATTCACTTGGCTAAGATGGAGCGCCTCCTGTGGGTGAGCTGTGGTGCTGCACTGTGGTGCTGGCACATTGAGAAGCCATTGTCTATTGGGTGAAACCATGGGTCAGCAAATACTTATAAAATACAGGCATTTGATGGCTGACAGTGGGATTCTCGTGTCCACCATTAAAGTTCCAATGTTTAGCACAGCGCTTGGTGCATAGCAGGTGCCCTAATGACAATACGAGTGGCTAACGTGCACTGAGAAATTACTGACAACAAAGCAAAGTGCCCCAAATTTAAAATGAGTGGACACTTCAGGAATGTCATGAGGCTGCTCTGTCCAGCAGGGCATACAGGGATGAAGAAGTGTGGGTGGAGGGCCAGTAAGGTTCCATGATCTGCCCAACCACCCTGTGAGACAGGCAGGTGTCATGAGCCCGGTGCATAAGTCTTTGTTTGGTGTGGCTCATGGAGTGACAGTGGCTAGCCAGGAAAGTGGCACCAACAGGCTGAGCACCACAGGCTCGGACTTTTGGGCTGGGGGACTGGACTGGACTGATGGACACTTTTCATCATCACCAGGATTCCCCTCGCTCCCATTAACCGAAATGTGAGCGGATCCTCCTTTCTGCTATTTGGACTAGCTTCCTGAGGGGAGCGGAGTAGTTCCCCAGGGCCAGAGAGGAGGCAGAGCCAATCAGAGCAAGGCCCCGTGGGCTTCTTTCCTATAAGGGGGGATTACAGGAAGCATCAGCCTGGGACTCAGGTGAGGCCCACGGGAGTCCTGAGAACCTTGCCTTCAATTAAACATCTGCCCTTCTTCTCTCTCTGGCCCCAGGATCAGAGCCCAGTGGGCTCCAGCCTCCTACTCCCACACTCACAGAGGGTGTCACAATACCTGGCATCTGTGGGGCTCCTGTCAGTTTGGAGGAAAATGGCACCTGGAAAAAGTCTCCAAGTGCAGTGCTGAAACATTGAATTGAATCCAGCAAAACTTGGCACCTGGCTTGCTAATAGTGCCACAAATGTCATAAGAGGAGAAAGTGGCCCTGAATGTGGATTCGGAGGACAGGTCATAAAAGCCCCAGTGGGGGTCTAGGTACGAGCTGCATGCTGGGTGACTGACGCATGCGACGGCCGTGTCTCTGTCCCTGGTGCTGACCAACCACACTCCTCGGGTGCCGTGCCTTCCCTCTTGGTGTTGGTGACTCCCGACCAGACTTAGCTTGGTGACAGAGTGGCAGTGAAGGAGGGTGAGGACAGGTAGAAAACTTGGTAGAGGTTGCCGGAGCAGCCTAGCCATACAAAATTGTGAGGCAGAGAAAACTGCCTCAATTGCAGTTGTCAAGAAAGTTTTTAGTTTTCTCTCCAGGAATTAGGGAGAAATGTATTTCCCTGGGTCACTCACATGCACGGTACATTGGAATTTTAATCTTGGCTCCCCGAGCTTGGTGCAAGGCCACATCAATCCATCCTTCAAGGCCTAGGCTGAGTCTTTCTAGGAAGCCCTCCCTGGCTTGTCCAGGCAGAGTTGGTCATTCTGTCCTTTATGCCCCCTCCAAACTTCACTTAAATGGCCTGTCACTTTGTGCTGTGACAACTCACCTGGCAGGAGCTGAACGTTATTTCTTTCTTTCAAGCACGAACGCTGGGTCCTGAATAGACCAACAGTCCAGAAGAGTGCATTGAGTGAATAACTCCCCCCACTAAATACCGTCCACCTGCCCATGCCCTGAGGTCATTTTCTCCCAACCTGCTCTGTCACCTGCCTTGAAGATAACAGTCCATGGGTACCCACTCATAACTGCCACATTGTCTGATGGCTCTGACGCATTCATGGGGTTTCTAGGGCCTTACCCCCTAGTCTGACCTTGCAGACCTTGGTCCCCATGCAGTGACAGGTGAGATGGATATAGGCTTCAGCTGAACGCACAGGGCAGCTGAGGTTCGCAGAGAGGAAGGGAGTTTTCTCAAGCCCCATGGTTCTGTAATGGTGGAGCTGTGACTCTAATCTAAGCCTCAATTAAACTGGTTGCTTCTGGTTTTTTTTTTTTTTCCTTTTTTTTTTAAAGGGAATTTCTAAACAGCCAGTGTTACCTGAACCTTTGATGATGCCAATTCTACTCGGCCGTTGAAAAGTTCTCACTGCCTATATCTGGCTCTGCCATGCTCTGGCCTCTTGATTCTTTTGCTCTGAGCTTGCCCTGTTCCTCCTATTCTACTGTTTTTTTTTTTGGAGACAGAGTCTTGTCCTGTTGCCCAGACTGGAGTGCAATGGCACAATCTCAGCTCACTGCAACCTCCACCTCCCGGGTTCAAGTGATTCTCCTGCCTCAGCCTCCCCAGTAGCTGGGATTATAGGTGTGTGCCACAACGCTCAGCTAATTTTTTGTATCTTTAGTAGAGACAGGGTTTCACCATGTTGGCCAGGTTGGTCTCGAACTCTCAACCTCATGATCCGCCCCCCAAGGTGCTGGGATTACAGGCGTGAGCCACTGCGCCTAGCCTCCACCAAATCTTTATCACACATTTACTGGGTGCCAGGAACTCACAAGAGCCCTGCACAGTAGATGTTATCATCCCCATTTTATGGATGAAAACCTGAAACTCAGCAAAGATAAGTGGCTTGCACCATGTTGCAGAGTCCATAGGTGCAGCAGAAAGGATTCAAACCCAGAGCGAGCTAGCTCCTCTGACGCCACGCCCCCCTCAGCCTGAAATCCCTCGTTATGGATGTCTGGGGAACATCTGCTCAGGTATCCAGAGCAACGAGTCTGTGGGAAGGAGCTCACCCTGTGATTTATTTTCTTTGAGGTTCCCAGGGTATTGTTTTCCTCCTTTTAAAATGCAGCACTGCCATATTCCCACTTGAGGTCATTAGCCCCAGCATAGGTTAAAAACAAAGTGTTTGTGTCCATCCGTCTAATTGCGCAGAAACCATCAAACCCTCATTACCATCAGCCTAATTATTTTGAAATCTAGCATATTATCGTGTTCCACAATTAGGCAGATGATAAGCATTTGCCCCACCTGCCCAGGGATAGGAGGTAAGCTTGGCATGAGAGAGGTGGAGAGGAGGGGGCCGTGGGCTGCCTTGGGAGGAAGTGAGACGTCTACACTTGTGGGAGCTCACCCACCCGCTTCTGATGATTTCCCGTCCCCCAACTTGCAAAGCCACTAACAAGAGTTTCACCCTAATGAGCAGGGAGGGTGGGACCTGACTGGTTGAAGGGGACAGTGTTACAGAGCTGGAAACTAATTGTCACCATTCAGGTTTCTGGGCATAAACAAAATGCCTACCTGGATGTCGTGAAACAGACCAGCCTGCAAGGCTTCTACGGACCATTGTAAACCTCAGCACAAATGCTTCTGCTTGTCTGCTGGCAGGAGTTGTCCCTTCCTGCACTGTGGCCTCCCTGCCTCTGCATGCTGGTGTGTTGGTTTGGTGCCGGAAGGGGACAATCCTGGGGACTGGAGGAGGACTTTGCATGGCAGTCTGAAATGCACCTCCGAATCAGAAAACAGAATGGAAGAGAGGTTGATGATCGGTTCATTTAATCCCCTTGTTTTATAAATAAGGGGACTCTTCTGCTGTGGTAAGATCATTTGCCTTTGACTTATGTACCAGATGTTGGAAAGAGAGATGAGTCAACAATGAGAAGACAAGTTGCCATTTACTGAGCACTCACTGTGTGCCTGACCTTTTTCCAAGTGCTTTATGTGGATTTGACCCACATAATTTCTGTAAGAGTCACTTGTAGCCTTCCCATTTTATGGACAAGGAAGCTGAGGCACAGGGCTTTTAAGCAGCATACTCAAGATTCTATACAACGACTAAGTATCAGAGCCACAGTTTGAACCCAGGCAGCCTGCCCTATGGCCAGTGCCCCCAGCTATAATGTGACTTTCCCAGGTACTGCCCATCCCTACCCAAGTACTGAATAGTGAGGGATGGAGTTCAGGCCACCCTGCAGGCAAAGTCCTCTGCCAGCTCGTGGACTGCCCCTTGGGTCACTTCTAATACATCGACATAGACTGGCAGTTTGCAGTGCCCCCCCCAACTCAGCAGCCCACAGTCAGGTTGGCAAACAGCACCAAGACACTGATAATACAGGGGGTAAGTGTGCCAAGGGCACGTGGGACCTGTGGGCAGCCTGCCCAGGCTATGCATGGTGGCGAGGCCTGGAAGGTTTTGCAAGGGCAAGGCTTGAGCTAAATCTTGAAGGAGGTTTAGGTGTTGGTCAGAAGAAGAGGTGGGGTGGAGGCAAGGCTCACAGAGCTAAATCGTGGCAGGTGGGGACAGGATGGGAATGTGGCTTTCTGGGCTGCTTGCCCTGTGCTCATTCTACCCCACCAAGTGTCTCCTTTCTCCTTGTGAGGCTGGAACTGCCTTCTGAACGCCATTGTGACTTGGCTCAGCTAGGAACCATGAGAGGACAAGATGACATCTCTTCAGGATGGTGTAGAGATGTGGGGGGAGTGTGCAGGGCTGGTGTGCGAGGGGTGGGGACACGTTGGGTCCATGGTGCTATTTGTGCAGGTAAGATGCACAGGTGACAAGGAGGAGGCTGTTTTAAAGCCAAGGCAGGCACCAGTGCCTGGATAGGACTTTACGGTCCTTGAAACGGGTTCCCCCAGCCCTTCATCTGTGTCTTGGAGAGAGGTCCTCTAGTTCTGCCTAGCCCTAGCTGCCCCAGCCACTGGGATGGAACTGTTTTCAACCACGTGGAAGAAAACTCGCCCCCAGGTTGGAAGAAAACCCACCCCCAGGTCTTGCTCTCATTGCTGCTGTGTGTGACTGCAGAGAGGGCCTGCTTCTTAGCAGACCCTGAAGTGTCCCGCAAAGATTAGAAAGTCCCACATTTGGGTTCATGTTTCTAACGGGGACTAGTCTAACAGGAGGAATTAAAAGATGGGCTCTAGCTCTCCTGAGCAAGGCAGGTGAAGAGCACAAGATCATGGGAAGCGTGAGGCTGGCCCTGAGGCTTATTTCCCATCCATCAGAGAGACCAGCAGCTCCACGGCCTCTTCTCCCCCGGAGGGGCTCAGCTGCAGGGAGTCTCTGAGCTGTGCCCCTGAGGCCCTTCGCCAAGTCCTAGCCAGAAACCAGGTTCCCACAGCTTGGTCCCTAGGGCCCTGGGTCAGCCTGAGCTGAGTTCAGTCCCACTCTCTCTTACCTGCCAAGAGATCTTGGGTGGCTCCCTTTGTTGGAGCCTCAACATATCCATCTGTGAAATTGAGACAAATAACATGACCCATTCATTGTATTAGTTTCCCAGGCCTGCTATAACACAGGGCTGCAAAACAGCACCTTAAACAGCAGGTTTCTTGCTTCCCAGGGCTGCAGTCTGGAAGCCTGAGTCAGTGTGTGGGCAAGGCTGTGCTCCTTCTGAAGGCACTGGGGAGACTCTGTTCCAGGCCTCCCTGTGAGCTTCTGGTAGCTCCTTGGCTTGTGGCTGCAGAACTCTGCTCTTCACAGGGTGTGTTCCCTGTGTGCCCGACTGTGTCCACATATCCCCTTTTATTCTGACAGCAGTCTTATTGGATTAGCTCCTAGCCTAGTCCAGTAGGACCGCATCATAACTATTTATATCTGCAAGGACCTTATTTACAAATTTAGTCACATTCGCAGGCGCTGGGAGTTAGGATTTTAACATCTTTTTGGTGGGGGCACAATTCTACTGGTAACAGAAGGTAAAAATATATGACCCCTTCCCTCAAGTTCCCAGATATTGATAGAAGCAGAAAATTCTAGTCAGGGGAAGGGGAAAGAAATTTCGGGAAGGTGAGTACAAGCCACACAGCTGACAGAAGATGGATAGAGTGGATTCGCAGGTGAGACTGTGAGGAGCAGCTCCTTCCCTAAGATCTAGAGACAGACAGTGTGACCCTGGAGCGGCTTCTGAATCTCACTTCCTGTCTTCGACTTCAGGTGGCCTCCGGGAGGGCAGTTTCCAGAGATGAATTTCCTTCTCCTCCACCACTGCCCATGGGCTCTGAGGGTGACGGAGATCCAGTAGGTCACCTCGTCCCTCGTTCCCGGAACACTTGCCATGTTATCAGCATGGCTCCGAATCCTATATCCACCCTCCAGCCACACCCTTGTGACACTTGGAATCAAAGCCGCCCAGCATCAGAGCATGGACGATCAAGGTGGACTTACCCGCTCAGAAAGAATGTGGGGCTTCCGTCGAGGGAGACCGCAATGACCTTCCTTTGAAAAGAAAAATGTCCTTGCAAGTAGGTAAATAAAAAAAAAAAAAAAAAAAAGAAAAAGAAAAAGAAAAGAAAAACGGAAAAAGATTTTCATTTCAAAATAATCTTCATTATCTGAGGATTACAAGAATTGTCACTTCAATTATGCTGACGTCTATTCTTAGAAGGAGGTATAATGGCTTTCCCCTTCCAAGCTGGAGTGACTGTCATTATGTGTGGGATGTACTCCATTCCTTAACTCCCTGCCATTAGAAATGTTTAGTGGAGACACTGGCTGATTTTTCTTTTTCTTTCGCTCTGCTCAACCCTCCAACTCCTCTTCTTCCGGCACAAAAGCACAAGAAGCAGCAGAAAATGCATACGGGCTTTCAAGGCAGGGAATCCTGGGTTCAAATGGCAGCTCTCAACTCACCTGCCAAGAGACCCCGGGGATTTTGGCAGCTGTAAGCGGGAATGATTGTTTGATCTGATGGCAGTGTTAAAGGACTAAGGAGACAAATATGAAAAGTGCCCAGGAGTGTGTCTAGCACACAGTGAGGGCTTGTAATGGCAGTGAGTGCGTTTCACAAGGCAAGCTACATCATGTTTCGTACCTGACTTTGTTCTCGTGGGCGTCGTGCAGTGGTTGACTATAGACTCTGGAGCTAGTCCCTGGGTCTGCATCCTGACATACCAACTGCGTGGATTGGGAAACTTGCTTAGGCTCTCTGTTGTCTCAGTTTTCTCATCTATAAAATGGGGATTAAAAACTCCACCCAGTTAGTAGAGCTGTGATGAGAATCCAGTGAGTTTCTGTGTGTAAATTGCTTGGAACGGGATCTGGCCTAGAGTGAGTACTTGTTTTGGTTCACGTGGGCTCTGCTACGACAAAATATCATAGGCTGGGTGACTTATAAACAACAGGCATTTACTTCTCACAGTTCAGGAGGCTGGGAAGTCCAAGGTCAAGGCACTGGTCAGATTTGGTGTCTGGTGAGGTCCTGCTTCCCAGTTCATACATAGACGGCACCTTCTTGCTGTGTTGCATCGTCGAAGAGGCAAGCTAGCTGCTGGGGTCTTTTATAAGAGCACTAATTCCAGTCGTGAGGGCTCTACCCTCAAGACCTACTCACCTCACAAAGATTCCACCTGCTAATGCCACCTTGTGAGTTAGGATTTCAACATATGGATTTTGGGAGGACACAGGCATCAGACCATAGCCATGCTGTATGTAAAGTGTTAACTGCTATGAACTCCAGGACGCTGCAAATAATTGATGTCATGCTTCCACGTTAATGCCTAAACTAGAGACTTTTATGCCTGAGGACTCAGTCAAGTGGAGACCTGGTCAAAACTAACTAAGGCATATAGGGGCTTGGTGTAAACACAGTGGCCTCTTGTGACATTTAGCTGCCACCATTCTCCTCTCATCCATTCAGTTGAGGGCCTGCTGTTTGCCAGGTGCTATGCAAAATTTAAAAATAAAATGAACTTGCTCCTAGCCCACACGGGGCTTACAATCTATTGAGTAACAATAGACAACAAACAAGTAAACCAATATCACATTTAAAATGTGATACTGCTATGTTTTGAGAAGGGAGAGGAGAACATGGAATGAGGGCCTAATTAGTTTGGTGAGGGATGGCCACACCTCTGCAGGAAAGCCATACCTGAAAATTAAATTTGCAGCAGGAGGCAAAACCAGCTACAGGGAATGTGGGAATGGGGACAATGTCCAAAGCAGTGGGAAGAGCCTGCCAAGGCCCTGAGGTGGGAAAGAGTTTGGCAGGCCAGTGTCAGGGTTGGGGAGAGTGGCTTGAGATGTCCTTGGAGAGGCCAGCAGGGGCCACATCATACCTGGTTTTGTGTATCCTTCGAGTCTGATTAGGGCACAACACATTTACATGATAATCTGTAAGGGAGAGAAAGATCAGAAAGTACTTTGCCTCGTGGGTCTACTTGCTGGCATTCCAGGCAGCTCTGCAGTCCCATTCTCTAGGTGAGAAGAGAGAGGCACCAGGGTGGAAGAGGCTTGTTAAACTGGAGCAGAGAGATTTTTGAAGGAAGAGTTAGAGAAGGTAAACTGGTGGTCAGTCCCCCAGATTCTCGCTGTGTTGGAAGCTTGTTTTCATTTTTTAACGCTAATTTAATTTAATTTAATTTTTATTGTTGTGATACATATATGCAGTTTAAAATCAAATTGTTCTATATGTTCTACATAGTGAAAAACACCAGCCCTGTGTTTGAACTTCCTTCTCTTGATTCCTGATCCACAAAGCAAACACTTTCAACTATTTTGATAGTTTCTTCTGATATTTACCTCTCTAGTTCCAAAAACATGCTATGTACTCTCTCTCTATCACACACACACACTCTCTCTAGATCTATAGATGTATCTGTAGAGAGAGATCTAGAAAGATCTAGAGAGAGAGTGAGAGTGAGAGAGAGTATATAACATGTTTTTGGAACTGGAGATGTATATATATAATTTATACTGTATATATTTATTTTATATGTAAAATAAATCCCTTTATATATAACAAATATCTTGATAAATAATAAATCTATGTACATATTTTGGGGTATTGATATGGTTTGGCTGTGTCCTCACCCAAATCTCATCTTGCATTCTAGTTCCTATAAGCCCTGGGTGTTTTGGGTGGGACCTGGTGGAAGGTAATTGAATCATAGGGGCAGCTTCCCCCGTGCTTTTATTCTTGTGATAGTGAGTAAATTCTCATGAGATCTGATGGTTTATAAGGGGCTTCTGCATTTGCTTGTCTCTCATTCTTCTCCTTGTCGCCATGTGAAGAAGGATATGTTTGCTTCCCCTTCCACCATGATTTTAAGTTTCCAGAAGCTTCCCCAGCCCTGTAGAACTGTGAGTTAATTAAACCTCTTTTTAAAAGTAACTTATCCAGACATAGGCAGTTCTTTATAGCGGCATGAGAATGGGCTAATACAGGTGTCTATGTATATATATATATATAAGGTATACCTAATATATAGATTTATAAATAGATTATGTAAAATCACTATTATCTATCTATCTATCGATCGATCGATCAATCTATCTAATTGGTTCTGATTCTCTGAACAATCCTGACCGACACACTAGGTCTGTGACTTTGTGTAAGCTACTTAATAATTTTGTCCTTTAGCTTCTTCATTGGTATATTAGTCCATTTTTGCACAGTTGTAAAGAACTACTTGAGACTGGGCAATTTATAAAGAAAAGAGGTTTAATTGACTCACAGTTCTGCATGGCTAGGGAGACCTCAGGAAACTTACAATCATGGCGGAAACAAAGGGGGAGCAAGGCATGTCTCACACAGTGGCGGATGAGAGAGAGAGAGAGAGCAAGGAAGTGCCATGCCTTAAAACCATCAGCTCTTGTGAGAACTCACTCATTATCACAAGAACAGCATGGGGGAAACTGCCCCCATGATCCAGTCATCTCCCACCAGATCCCTCCCTTGACACATAGGGATTATGACTCAAGGTGAGATTTGGGTGGGGACGCAGAGCCAAACCATATCAATTGATGAAGTGACTCTAATTGAATTTATCTCATAGACCATCAAATTAGATGAAGCCCATTAAACACTCAGCATAGTACCTTGCACATAGAAAGTACTAAGTTAGAAAATTTTAATAATCATTACCATATTTTCTCATATCTAAGGTATCATCTATTATTAGCTGTGTTGCTTATTTTATGCACCAAGAAAGAAAAAATTCTGCCACTTGATTGTAAGAATGTCAGCTCTAAGATGCATTCTGATTTCCAAAGAAACTAAAATAAATAAGTAATTTAGAACATAATAATCTCATTATTGTTCTTATTGGCTGCAATCTGCAACCTCTGTGGCCTCTACTGAATTATTTGTATAATAGTAATAATGCAAATTGTTTGGAATGGAGTGAAATGGTTCGTGTAGGTGATTTAGTTATTTTCTCCATGTCTAACTGTGGTCTTTAGTGCAAAGCACAAGAAGGGACAGGGTAACACTCACCAAGTTGGTGAGATTAACACAAGCCCATTTGATGAATGGAGAAACACAGGCTAACTGAGGTTAAGTAGCTTGTCCAAGGTAATAGAATCCTAAATGTAGGAACTATTAGTTTAACCCAGGTCCATCAGAATTCAAGTTATTCTTCAAAAAGGAAAATCCTTTTTATTTGGCCAAAAGTCCTGGCCCCATGCAACCTGCTCAGTCACTTTGCTTTTCCTTGTCTCCATAAGCCAATACCCTGGGTCTGCCTCCATCCTGCACCTGCTTCTCTGTCAAGGCCCCTCTGGGCTCTCCCATGTTTTGGAGGACCCCAGGCTCAACACAGCTGGTTTTGCCACCTATACTCTGTATGGCTCAGGGCAAGCCCAATGCTCTCTTCAAAGGACCCAAACATAGTCCTTGGTGTGTACAGTTTCTGTAAGGACTTAATCATATCAAAGGCAGGATTTTCTAAGAGGGGAACTGTACTTGTTTCTGGTCCACTGTGTGATTTTGGGCAAGTTATGAAACTCTCAGAAGCCACAGCTTCCTTCTCTGAAGTTCCCTGCACACTCTTTAATGAGGTAAACAAAACCAAGGGGAGATGGTTCCTTGTTGGGTGGAAGTGCCAGGCAACTATCAGGAAACACTGCTTTTGAGGGGCGTGGAGACTTCAGGCTTAGCTCTGTTCCTGCCTCATTTAGCTGGTTATGAGGCTCCTGGCTGCTGACCCTGAGAGGGCCCAATTTGGAAGGAAAGGATTTATAGGAACAATAAGTCAGTCCCCTAGGCACTGGGCTGACATTGCATTTTACTGTAGGGAGACATAGAAGAATGCAGGCAAGAGCTGAAGATTCTCCTAGAACCTAGAACAGAGCTTCTTAGAACACCTCGGAAGTCCTGTTGTGAATGCCTCAGCTGTGGCCTCTACTGAATTATTTGTATAATAGTAATAATGCAAATTGTTTGGAACGGAGTGAGATGGTTCGTGTGGGTGATTTAGTTATTTTCTGTCAGTGTCCAGGGCAGTAAAAAGAATAATCATGATAACGACAAGACTGGCGACGGTCATGTGTGTTTCCCGGGTGCTAAGCACTGTGCTTAGTGCTCCCATTATGGTGATCCACTCATTTACTTCTCAAGGCAGCCTGTGAGCAAGGTGCCGGTGTTGTCTCATGCACAGATGTGTAGAGAGCTGCTGCAACCCCTCATCAGGAGGTCCAGCTCCTGCTCAGCAGAACTGGCCTTTAAAGGCAAGTGTGCCTGGATTTCTGATCACCAGGTGATTCCGTCTTTTACTTCTAGTCTGTTTTATTTATTTATTTATTTTATATCAGAATGCACCCAAGGATTATAATTTATTTTATTCAGTGGGTTGTAATCCGTTATGATTATTATTTACTTCATTGCTTACCAGTCCCAGATTTGGCCAGTGGGAACTCTTTTACACTGGCATCTATATTTTTGAAGATCTTTCCATCATCCTTTGAATGCTTTCTTATTGCTTTGGCATGAAAACTATTCCTGGCTCATCTTATATTTTTTTCCTGTCCAAACCCTGAGGTCAGCCATTTTTCTAAGGAACCTTGGTTTGTTTTAGTGCAGAATGGTATTTAGAAGCCAAGATCTACACGTGATTATTTCTAAGTACTTCATGGGAAATTGAGAGACCACAATCCTTTCTGGTGTTGTGAGCCCTCAGTGCAGTGTCATTTTAACTCTATCAGCAGAAAAATCCCCCAAAGGAGCCATGAAGCCCCAAGACCCCCTTATTCCCTTGGTACTAACTTTTACCTGTTCAGGAGTCGCCAGAGTGTCTGGGCAAGTGTTTGTCATTCTCTACTTACCCTAGACATTCTGGAAGGGAATGGGGAAGCAGAGGAGATTTCTGAAGAATATCTGGGTCCTGACATCCTCTGATTTGGAATGTTTTGCTGCTAACTCCTTTCCTCCCCACTCCTTCCCCTCTCTTCTTAGGGCACCTAAGCTTTCTGTATGTCCTAGTCCCTGGCACACAGAAGTGAACAAGGTAGACAAAATATTTGCTCTGGTACAGCAGAGAGATAGACAATACACAAGTAATGAATGAACAAGTATTACAAACAGAGATACATGCTAGGAGGAGAAAGGGTGGGGCCCCTGATGCAGAAGAATGGGGGAGGTGGTGATGGTGACGGTGCTTCATTTGGAGAAGGGTCCAGGAAAACCTCTCAAAGAGGAGACCCGCAAGAAGAAAAGGAGCTGGTCACGGGAAAAGTGAAGGAAGAGTGTTACCAGCAGAGCTAAAGGGAGGTGGGAATGCCCAGAGGCAGGGAAGAGCTTGGTGTGTTCCAGCAACTAACAGGAAGCTGGGAGGTTGGCGTGATGGGTAAGGGGAAGGGAGGCATGGGAGGAGGCTGGGGCCAGGGCCGATTGCACTGGACTCAAAAGCCACAGCAAAGGCTTGGATTTGGACAGTGCTGAAGCTCCGAGAACGGGGAAGCACATCTGGTAATTGAAAAGATGAAAAAAGTAATAATAAAGTACTCACTCACAGGCAGCCGTGATGAAGGAAATGGATGGTGGCCAGGCAGGCCATATGCACTTGGCTAACAGAATTAATCATGTTCGGTATGGCACAAAACAAGAACGACAAGCACAATAAAACATTTAAAGACGAGAGTGGATTTTAATTTTAGGAGTAGTCTAAAACAATATGATAATGATGATAGCCAAGTTGGCCCTGTGAATGTAAAATCCAAATAGGACACAAATTAAAGTCATAAATAATATTTAATTTGCTATACCAATGCATTCTCAAAAGTCATATTGATGAAAAAAGTTATTAGAATGAATCAAATGAAGACTCTTGTATGTCTGGAATATTTAGTGGACTGGAGAAATGCTAGCAGAAAAAAAAAAAATCCATAACACGATGTATGAGTTGGAAATTGGATGAGAACATTATGATTTTCTACTTGCATTTATCGAGCAAACCACGGACTGTATTTCCAGGGCCATTTAGCTAGATTAGAACAAATAAGAAAAGACTGATTTTTAAGAACTTGTGATTAATGACATGCAATTCTTTTAAAGTAGTTTTGTAAATACTCTATCCCGAAGATATGTTATGCTCTCATCTGTTACTGAGCCTCGAGCTACGGGGCTTGAGGGACCTTGTTTTGCTGTCACTGATGGTTTCTCCATGCATTGTACTTTTATGAACTGAGATCTTAAATTCAGTGAGCGTACCTTGTACATTGGATGTGCAGAACTGGGGGAGGCAATGATTGGTGCCAAAAACTATATATGTATCTAGAGAGAGGCAGATTGTGAAAAAAACAGCTATTAATTTGCAGAGTATTAAGTACGATTATGGGGCGTGTTAAGGCAGCCTCCTGTAAGTACAGAGAAGAATGGCTAAATGCAGAGAGCAGGAGAGAACAAGAAATGCAAAAGGAAAGAGTGATTACCATGCGAATGAAAAGCACGACATGACTAAGAATGTCGGTGTGGGGGAGGGGGACCGCCGATCTGGATCAACATGTCCACCTGAGCAGGTAATGCTGCTTTATAAACTTTATTTAAAAACTTTATAAAAGACAACCAGGCCAGGCGTGGTGGCTCACTTTGTGAGTCCGAGGTGGGCAGATCATGAGGTCAGGAGATGGAGACCATCCTGGCTAACACGGTGAAACACCATCTCTACTAAAAATACAAAAAATTAGCCGGGCATGGTGGTACATGCCTGTAGTTCCAGCTACTGGGGAGGCTGAGGCAGGAGAATCGCTTGAACCTGGGAGGCGGAGGTTGCAGTGAGTTGAGATCGCATCACCGCACTCCAGCCTGGGAGAAAGAACGAGACTCCATCTGAATAAAAAAGGGGTTTTCCTAAAAACATATTGTGTTCCCTTTCTGTGCATGGAACAATGGTGTTCTGTAATTAATGCTGGGACATGACAGTGCCAACTGTGTCATTGAAAGAACTTCCCCCGACCCCAAACAAAAAGGATCCCAATGCTTTGTGTTAATTTAAACTAAGCCCGTGGTGTTCCAACCCAAGGAGACATCATGACAGTGTCTTTGCAGAGTTCACTGGTCAAGAATGAAAAATAAAGGTGAATGGCATCCACTTTTCATCTCCAAAGAAAACGTGTTAGGTAATGGCCCACTGGAGGTCATGAGCTCTCACCAGACTCTTTTCTCTACAGGGATAGCTTAAGGTAGCTGTGTTCCTTCTCCTTGCTTCCTCATGCCCTCGAAAATGGGTGCTGGTCCAGCTTTCTCGACTGCTGTTCCAAATGAGTCCTGCTCATGCCCGCCTCCATTCTTCATCCAGGGGCCAATCAATCACCCAGCCCTGAGCAGCCCGCCACGAGATGCCTCCATTCCGGCTCCTCTTCAGCTTCCTGGCCATGCCTGTCCTGGTTATTTCTCACCTGCGTGACGGAAATCGCCTCCTTGCTGGTCTCTGACTTTCTCTCCTCCTCTCATCCATCTTCCAGTCGGCAGCCAGAGCGATCTTTCTAAATTGCAAATCAGATCCCATCAGTGTCCTCCTTAAAACCCTTTTAATGGCTCCCTAAGGCGGTGTTTTTCAACCTTTAAAAAAAAATCCCATGTGATGGTTTGATAAATAATGATAATAGCTCCTATCTATCAATAGCGACTGTTACTATTTATCAAGCACTTCCTGTGTGCCAGGCCCTGTGCTTGTGATAATTCGTGTAACCCTGATCGGAACATGCACATGACTCCTGTTTTACAGGTGAGGACACAGCTTCAGAGAGAGACGTGTCTTGCTGGAGGTGAGGTCACGCAGCTGGCCAAAACCTAGGCCTGACTGGCACCTAAGGGCAGGCTGCCAAATGCGATGTGAGGTGGCCTCTCTATTGCGTGCTTCCACACACCCCTTTTATAGTTTGCTATTTCTCCAGGGCCCAAAGTCTCCCTCTCCCTCCAGGTGACGGAGCCTCACCCCTCTGCCCACACATAGATTGCACTCCCTTTGGGAACCGTCACCCTGTATCTGTGGGATAGACTCCAGGACTCTTCCAGTGACATATACAGCTTCTGCTGGCCTCTGTCTCCCCTTCTATGCGTCCACTGTACTTATCCTGGTCCCGCCTCTCTGCTTTGGGTTCCCTTCCCTTGCCTCTTTGGATTCTAGCTCATTCTTGAGGCTCAGCATAAGCATCACCTCCTCCAGGAAGCCCTTAATGCCCCAGGCTGGATCAGGGACCCTGTCTGAATGTTCCTGCTGCATCAGGTACCTCTGCCCTGGATCACTCTCTATCCAGGTATATTCCTCCTTTTTCATCTCCCCCAGACTGTGAGTCTCTTCATTCATTTGTTCATGTATTCATTCAACAACTATTTGCTGAGTGCCTACTATGTGATAAGCACCGTGCTAGGTACTGCAGATCCTGTAGTGACAAGAACAGACAAGATTCGTATTCTCATGGAAATTCCATTTATAACAAGATGTTGGAATGGAAATTTTGGGCAAGATCCAGGATGAAGTTGGGTACGACATCCCAAAGATGCAGTCGTGAGGGCCTTGTTCTTGGTTGGGGAAGGGATGCTCTACTTTGAAATGTACATGCATGACCTTGGAGTCAGGTGGCCTGGCCCCCAAACTCAACTCTGGTGCTTAACTTGCTGTGTGCCCTCAGGCAAGTTGCATTGCGTCTCTCAGCTGAAAACCAAGTTTGCTGATTCAGACCCCACAGGGTTTTGGTTGGGAATAAAAACGTGGGTGATTACCTGGCATTTGGCTGGTATTCAGCTAATGAAAGACCATTCAGTATCCTTCCTTTAACCCCAGCACAATTGTTCAGCAAGTCCTGCATCTCCAGTTCAGTTTGGAGGTAGCAGGTGCTCCTGGGGCATTCCGGAATCCCAGCCCCCTGGACCTGACTCATTTGGACCTCTCCTTCCTTGGGAGATCTGAGACACACCTTTGAGAACAGGTGCAGCTATCTGCCATCAATGTATTAGATGGCCTAGTTCCACTCACTCTTCTAAAACTGTGTTTTATTCTTCTTCTAAATTACTGATAATAGAAGAACTGAAGAATCTAGATGTTTAAAATCCATTTAAAAATAAACAAAACCTAGGAGCCACCAAGATGTCTTTCGATAAGTGAGTGAATAAACAAACATGATACAGCTATACAATGGAATAGTATTTAGAGATAAGAAATGAACTGTCAACTCACAAAACGACATGGGGAAACTTCCAGTCCACATTGCTGAATGAAAGAAGCCAGTTTGAAAAGGCTGGCTAGTGTATGATTCCAACCATATAACATTCTGAAAAAGGTAAAATTATGGAGATGGTAGAAAGACGGGTGGTGGTTAAGAACTGGGAGGAAGTGGGGAGGGATGAAAAGGTGGAGTTCAGGGGCTTTTGAGGGCATTGAAGCTATTCTGTACACCATTTTGATGCTGGATACATGCCATTTGCCAAAATCCATGGAATGTATGACACAGATGATTAACCCCAATCTAAAGTAAGGACTTTCATTATTAATAATATGTCAGTATTGGTTGATCAGTTGCAACAAGTGCAATGGCAACACCCATGCAAAATGTTGACAGTGGGGGAAGCTGTGAATGTGAGGAGAAGGGAAACATACAAGAAGCCCCTGTATTTTACACTCACATTTTCTGCAAACATAAAACTGCTCTAGAAAATAGTCTAAATAAAATAAAGCAAGTAAAGTTGATTCCCTTGAAGAGCACAAATCTCATGCACCCACGCACCAGGGGTTCTCCTCTGGGATTTCAGGCTGCAGGTTTTGTGCTGTATAGGAAGGAGTCCAGCTGTGGGCTGGGCCACACCCTCCTCACATACATTTGTCGCCAGAGCCCAAACCTCTGGGACTGGTCCCAGCACGGGCCATAATCACCTGTGGAAAGTTGAGAGCAGCGAGCCACATGTGTAGTAGGTTTTTTAGTGGCCAGGTGAAAAGAAACAGGAGAAATAAACTTTAATACTATATTTAATTTAACCCAATTATCCAAAATATTATCATTTCAACATGTAATTAATATGAAAATTACTGATGAGGTGTATTTTGTATTCTTTTTTTTCCACACTAAGTCTGAAATCTGGCGAGTGTTTAAGACTTATCTCAATTCAGACTCAATTCAGGCTGTGTTTCCAGTGCTCAGGCTGGAGTCTGTGGTCACTCCAGTGGACAGCACAGGTTCAGATGGTCACTGGGCAATGTGGGGGAACCATGGGGTTGCTCAGGGAGGCTCCTCCCCACCATCTCCTTCCCTCCTTTGTTCCTTCCCGTGTTGATGTTGTGCCAATTAAAAATTAATTTTTAGAGCTTCACTTGTCTCTCAAACTCCTTGGGGGCAAGTGTCTGTGCCCAAGGCTCTGTGTACACGAGGCAGAGGCAGACCCATCAAGCTGCCGCAGCTTCATTCCACCACAGCAGGTGGATTTTTCTCCTTCCCCCACCTGCACTTTGATTATTTAAGAGAGAACTAAATGTGAGGGAGAATGGGGGCCCACAGAGCTGCAGCCTAACTTTGCCCCAGAAGAGCCTCTTATGAGGAAAATCCTCCTGGCAACATCGCCAGAATAAAATGGTATTCCTTAGCTTGCCATCCCTGCTGAGACAAGGAGAGCACAGGCTATGTGAAGCTTTTTCAGCTGCCTCCCCTTCTGTGTCCATGACAGACATCACTAATCAATCTCAGCTCTTTCTGAACTATCTGTGTCTGCATCCTCTCTGTACTCCACCTCCTGCTCCAGGCAGACAATCCTGATTGATAGACTACACACAGCCAATTAGTTCTCCCTCTCCAGTTTGCTATCCTGCTCTATGAGATGGCCCATCTCATCTTTCCAATGTTACTTCTTATTGCACCCTTCTCTTCATGAACATCACATTCCAGCAGCATCAAATGAGTCTTCGTTTTCTTGAACACCCAAAGCCCTGTGTATGGCTGGTCATGTTGTTCACTGTGTACGAGGGCTCCCAGCCAAGGGGTGGGTAGGGCATGGCATACGGCCCAATGCCCATTCACCAAGCTGTACACTTTAGACTGAGGATGCCCGCACTGGGTTCAAGGTGCCTTTTGTTCAGTTTACACAAAGGCATTATGTATTCTAGTAGTGATCTGTGAACAGTCTCTGGCCCTTTCCCTATGCAGTTCCTTCTGCCTGGAATGCCCTTTCCCTACCATTTTGTCCTCATTCTTTTGAGTCTTGCTTCAGTCCCTCAAACCCTGTCCAGGTCTAGTGGCAAGCACTGCAACTTCCCTTGCGTCTCTCAGCCATGGCTCAGTTCACAGCCAACCTTATATAAGAATTAAGTGGGGTCATTTCTGTTCGCATGGAATTGTGAGTCTCTTGAGTCTGGAGGCTGTGTGTGATTTTCCAGCCTGGGGTCTGGCACAGCCACCTGAAGCAGAAATGCACGGACTTGACCAAACCAGACGTTTCTAATGAAGTTTTTTTTTTTTTTTTTTTTTTTTTTTTTTTTTTTTTT